>NW_016163012.1:3561-38982 GCF_001687245.7 Rhagoletis zephyria | reverse complement strand
ATTAAGTCAATGAAATTTCAAGTGCGAAGTTGGTACTTAGAGATAGTATTCGCTTAAGAAAACTGAGAACCCCGGTTCGGAACGCAGCTGGCGCAAATTTTTATTTTTATATTTTAAAAGTGCCCAGTCGCTTTTTATACCTGTTCGGGTATAAAGGGGAACAACTAGTCTCTTCATATGACATGCTCGTATTAGTCGTAACATTTTGGTGTGAAAATATTATATTTTAAAATAAAATATACATTTTTACTATGCATTATTTCCCTCAGTGTAGGTGTGCTAGTCTTCTCCTGGCAAGAGCAACATAATCACAAAGAATCGGTTTTAGCGCTCCATCTCTAAGCTCACAGAAGCGACCGACGCACGTATCTGAAAGATTCCTCTTACCGGGGAGATGGGGAGTAAAGCAATGTGAAAATACCCGCTGAGAGTTGTAAGGTCCTATCTGTCTAAATTAAAGAGATTTTTTGAAGCCACTTTAAAAGAACAAATAAGAAGGCTGCTTTGCTTTGCAGTACGTTCAATACAGTGGTTGTTGAGTCAAAGTACCCAGCTGTTTATGGTCTGCCTTGTGTGTGCTTTGCCTATCCTCAACCGATACCAGACCATTGTAGCATCGGCACTCAAGGCTCCCCCATTCTTCGAGATCAAATCCTCAGTGGTCAAGGAAAATGTAGAGGGGCCTAATGCTCTGGCTTAAAACAATACCATCCAATTGCTATGGGTGCGAGGGCACATGGGAGCCAAAGGAAGTGCATAAGAGGATAAGGTAGACAGCCTGGCTGCTGCCTCGACCCCGATAGGATCGGAGCCCTCTGGAAGGAAAATATCAAACTAAAGAAACTGTCTGGCCCGGCACCTAGCACATGTTTGCGTATGGGTTTGATTTTAATACATTGAAATTAAATCGTTAGCAGAGCAGTACCCCAGCCATCACCCAAATCCAATTAATCTACTGCTATTTACGCATGTATGGTTAAATAAAACATTTTTTTTACTACTTTTATGTATATTTCTTATTGGATGTTTCTTTGACAAGAACGAGCCCATCCGTGTAATTTATTTCCCTATTGTACTTTTTGTTTACTCTCTCCACCTCTTAACCTCCTCAAAAGCCAACGCAGTGGCAGAACAGAAGCTCCGACTATTGCTACCGCAACAGCCAAAACCAGAGCAGCTACATCGAGCAAATAGAACTGGTACCATGTCAAATCCATGCCAGCAGCGCGCAAATGACGCGCCCCATTGTGACGTATCACATAGTCGATCCAATAGAGCAACGTCTCTCGCGGACCAGTTGGACGGTCGCGGAAAATTTGCGAGAACCGTTTAGAAGTGTCACGATATTTGGGATTGAAAAGCACCGCCTCCAGAGCATTCTTCAAATCGTCATGTGTGAGCGTACGGAAATCCAAAGTAACTGCATATCCAGCCATTTCAGCTTTCTTCGTGTTTAATCGCTGGTGAAGAAAAGATAATAAGTAAAAAGAAATATTCAGCTATATACATATATATTGGTATTTCATGCTCATATTAAGTTCACCTGATCGAATAAGAAAGGCATGCCCACCACCGGAACACCATGATACACGGCTTCTTGTAAGCCAAAGAGTCCTCCATGGGAGATAAAAGCGCGCATGTTAGGGTGTGCTAAGATATCATTCTGTGGCAACCAGCCCTTAATCAGAACATTAGCTGGTAAATTTGGTATGCTGTCGTTTTCGAATTTCCATAAAATGCGTTGCTTCAACTGGCGGAAGACATTGAGAAATATGTCTAGCTTTTCTGCTGGCATGTCCTTGGAGTTAATCATTGTACCAAAGCTGAAGTAAATAGCACCATGTTCCGCGTCATCTAAGAATTTCTGTAAATCGGTGGGAAGTGGCTTTGTTGGATAGATATGTAGGCCCCCAATATAAACCATGTTGTCCATTTTGGGCATCACGTTCGCTAAAGGCGCGTAACTATTGATCACCATAGCAGAATGATTCTTCTCCATCGCCGAAACACTGGGGAATTTAACTGTTAAAAGTTATAAACAAATGTCGGGAATTCTCTTTTTGTCACTCATAAATATAACCTCTTACTTGGCAAATGTCCAAAGTGTTTCTGCACAAGCGCATCCAATGCCGGAAAGTAATCAAATTCACGATTTAAATCAACCCGAAGCGTATAAAGGCTATTCACAGCGCGTTCAAAAAAGTTCATGCGATCAGAATATGGTAAAAATTCCATAGGCACATACGACCACGGTGTCACAACACCGAACATCTGACTAAAGTAAGTTTGCTGCGCAAATGTGGCGGAACTGACAACGGGTATTTTATAGATGTGAGCCAAGGCGAGAAAGGGTTCTTGATGCAACTGTTCTACCAGCAGCAAATCGTAGACGCCTTCAGTTTGTTTAGCATTAATAATTTCCTGAACTTTTGGTTGCTTTAGCGCATGTGCATTAGTGATCACAGTCAAATACTTTAAGAGTTCGAGATTAAATGATAGGCTAGTTTTTATTTCGACTAATGATTTTACTCCGGCTTTTTCTTTGGCTGAAAAGAGAAAGGATTCAATTTATTTTTAATGTAAATATTTGAATGGGTCATAAGATATTACCAAGCTTCATGGCATCAATCTCTGGTTCAATGAGTATCTCTGTGTAGTTGCTACCCAATTTGAGTGGGCCCAGCGTAATTGCGGTTATCATAGTGACCTAATGGTGAATTAAACACAAAGGCGGTTAAATTCGCATAATAAAAAAAGTAACGCTGCTCCTACCTGATGGCCATGTTTCACCAACTCGCTAATCAGAGCTCGATGCATCTGGAAGTGACTTACGGCTGGAGATGCGTAGACTGCAAGTATTCTGGCGCCATCTATTAAAGGTGCTTGAGCCGACAGTACAGCGAATGCCAAAAGGCCAACGAGACACCTTGTATACTGATTGGATATAAATAGTATAAAAAATGTATTATTTATAAGGCTTATACATATGTATATATAAGTCAAAATAATTGGCTCAAAATGGTAATAAATTAATTACCAAATTATAAATTAATTATATTTTAATTTATATATTTATAAGTTAATTATATTTAATTAATTATAAATTAATTAATTGCCAAATTAATTACCAAAACGAAAGCCATTCACGAGATCCGAGGTTTTTAATTTGATTTTTTAATTTAACTTTCTCTCAATTTTTAGATTTTATTATTTATTTTGAAAAGAAAAGTATATACTTTTTAACTTCATTTAGTTTTTAGAAACTTATTTTATGTATTTTTTAATTTAAATTTATTAAATTATTTTAAAACGCCCGAAAAAACAATATACTCATAAAACTAAGAGCTAAATATAGTATAGCTGAGTTTTTAATTTTTCTCTCTGACGTCAGGACTTTTTTTGAAAGGACTTTGAAATTTCAAGGACATGATTGAATAAAAAACTTATTTAAAAGATTTGTAGGGTAACAATATGGGTATCAGTTAAAATGAAAAATTCTGTAGAATAAAAAAAAAATAATTAATATTTTGTTGTACAAGGACGAGTAAATGTTGAAAATGTCCTTTTAAAACTTTATCCTTGAATATCCTTGGAAATTTCTAATATTTATTTTTGAAAACAAATATATGTCAAGGACTATTATATAAACGACCACATCCTCAAATTTCATCCTTCTAACATTATTAGTTTAAGATAAAAAAATTTCACTTCTCTTGTAAGGTATTGATGGTTACAATATACATAAATGAAGATACTAGAATCATTACACTGTACAGCACTCCGCTGGGTATTGGACCAAACCAATTTTTTTAAGATATTGAGTCATAGGTAAAAAAGCAATTTCTCCGTTTTTCGAAGTTAGCCTTCGAAATCGAGATATGGGCCTTCGAAGTTCGAAATAGGATCTTTGGTAAAAAAAATATTTTTTAACATTATATGTAAATAACTAAAAACCTAAAAATACAGTCGTAGACCGCCTTTTGCTCTAATTTAAATGGGTTATAACTTTTTTTTTGCAAACTTATATTACAGGTGCTATAAGGGGGCAAAGGTGGGGTATTCGAAAAATTAAAAACCTTATATTTCCCATTATTTTGAACTGATTTTTAAAAAGTTGATATCGCTGTAAACGTGATTAGACCCCCTTCTTTCCTTCTGTTATGCATACTTGTATACCTGGTCGGTAAAAACTTGAGAGAAAAATTTAAAAAGAAAAAATACCTTTTTTTATAAAAAAAAAATATTTTAAACAAAAACATTACTAATCGATCTTTAAAAAGTTAATATCGTTGTAAACGTGATTAAACTACCTTTCTTCTGATATGCAAATTTATATACTTCGTATGTAAAAATTTTTGAAAAAAACATTAAAAAAAAAATTACCCTTTTTTATAAAAAAAAATATTTGAAACAAAATGATTACAAATAGATTTTGAAAAATATGATATCGCTGTAAACGCATCAGACTTTCTTTATTCTGATATGCGTATTTGTATACTTCGTGTATACAAATTTGAGAAAAAACACTTGAGATTCAAAAAACACCTTTTTTAAAACAAAAAAATTACTAACCGATTCCTAAAAATTTGGTATCGTTGTAAAGGTGATTAAATATCCTTTCTTCTGGTATGCATATTTGAATACTTCGTATATGAAAATTTGAGAAACAACACTTAAAATAAAAAATGCCTTAAAAAAAAAATAAAAATATTTTAAACAAAAAAATTACAAACCGATTTTTAAAAAAATTATATCGTTGTACAGGATACCAGAAAACTTATACTTTCTTAATCCCAAAAATTTCTATTCATATACACAAAAAAAAAAATTTAATTAAAAACTTGTTTTCCCTCTATATAAACTCCTGCCCCCCTAGGACAAAGACTGGCTACGGCCTTGTATACAAAAAAATTAAATTAATTAATTAATTTGTTGTTTTGGAGCGCATACATACATATCTACAACTAATAAAGTTGGAAGGACGAAATTCGAGGATGTGGTAGTTAACATATTAGACCTTGACATATATTTTTTTCGAAAATAAATATTGGAAATTTCCCAGGATATTCAAGGATAAACCTTAAAAAAGGACACCTTCAATACTTATTCGTCCTGGTGCACCCAAAAATTATTATTTTTTTTTTTTATTCTATAGAATTTTTCCTTTTAATTGATACCCATATTGTTATTCAACAATGCACTAAATCTTTTAAATAATTTTTTTATATTCAATCATATTCTAGAAATTTCAAAGTCCTTTTAAAAAAAATCCTGTCGTCAGAGAGAAAAACTAAAAACGCAGTTTTATTATATTTGGCCCCCAATTTGGTGAATATATTGACTTTTTTCGTGTGTAAAATTGACTTTCGCACGGTGTAATCCTGCTAAAACATTCGCAGCTCTCAATTTTGTATGAAAATTTTATACTTAGTAAAATCACAACCACGTAAAATTACAGTTACCATTTCTATTTTGCACCAACAAATATATACATATATGTAAGTATGTATTTCTCTTTACTTATGCACTTATTCACCAATTTAACTTTTTCTGAAACCTTTCTGCGCCGCCGTTCTACCTAAACTTGAATTTAGCAATCACTACATCTTTATTTAAGGAAAAAAATTTGTAACGGAATTGTAAGCTTTACGTTGATAAGCCATAAGATAAGATTTCTTTGGTTGCTCTTATTAAAAATAGATAGTGTTTTTGAAGTGCAACTTCTTACACGAGTTCCGAGATGATTGCGTTAAATATTTAACACCAAGTCATAAAATCTGTATCGTTCGTTCGATTTTCAAAAATGAGGTGTCAAATGAAAGGGCCTGACCTGTAGATGTGTAATATGATTTTAGTTTTTTAAAGAGTTGCCGTATATATGGTATCCCAATATGGGTATCAAAAGAAATGGTTTTGAATAAAGATGGAGATGAAGATGAGGATGAAGATGAAGATGAAGATGAAGATGAAGATGAAGATGAAGATGAATATGTATATCGCACATTTCTTTCTTTCTGGCATTTCCTCATTTAAGTTTCACTTCTTCCGCGCGTAGGGACTACAAGCACTCGGTTTTTTTTTTTTACTTCGTTGGATATAATTAGGATAACAGATGTGAGTAACAACCTGAACAGCCCTTGGCTCGTTAACACATAATTCTTTTCTTGATTTATTTTTAATAAATATTGTTAGCGTTTCAATACATTCTGATTTAATAAGTAATTGTGTAATACAATCCGGGACTGAAAGTGTGTGCAGGCAAGTTAAGTTTTATTTACAAATATATTTACAATACACCATGTCGTGTTACCTATGTAAGTCATGAAGAAAACAGAAAAAAGTACCTGCACCATGTGGAAGAAAAATACTGTTGGGAAAAAAGAAAGTCGAATTTGTTCAACTGACTGAAAAATGCGCTGATCTCAGCGGCGCACCCAGCAATATATTTTGGGAGGGGTTTATACTTCTATAGATATATCACCAGAAAATACTGAAAATTCGCTTCAGATAATATGCTCTTAAAATACATTTATGCAAGTTTTATGTACAGTATGTAAAAAATAAATAAAATTTTTAAAGTTTCATAAATTGCTCCTTATTTACACAAAATTAACAAAGAACTTAAACATTTTTAGCCGACTTCAATAAAGGGGGAGGTTATCAATTCGTAGGAATATTTTTTCATAACTTTAGACCACGTGAACTGATTTCTATAATTCTTTTTTTGATCGGAGAGATGGCACCTCATGGGTCGTCCCGTAATTTTGTTTAGATCCGATTATTGGACCATGAAAAAATTAACGGTACTCTTAAATTTGTATATGAGAAATGAAGTCGGATGTGTTGTTTGCTTAAAAATTACCTAAATATTTATGAACCTGATATCGATTTGTATTTTTTTATTAACCATTAGTAGAATAATTTTTGTCACAATATTTAACAATGCTTTATTTTATAACATTATATCCAATCTTCTTGGTTTTTTTTGAAATAATATCGATATAATTTTCGTTCGTTACTTCGACGTCTCGGTGCACGTTCAACAACGCTAGCCCGTTTAATCGATCTTCGCCTGTTTAACTTCGTAGATAAGTTTTCGATCTGCGCAGAGATGAAAACGAGCGTTCGCTTGAAGCCACTGACACGGGAAAAAATGCGTAAATTTGTAGCAACCGATGTATGGATGGGTACAATTGTTTGTTCCAGTTATTGAGAGCATCAATAAATGATTTTGCTCTCTTTTCCACCGGAATTTTTGAACGATGCCTGCAAACCAGTGTTGCTACTTTACCACAATTGTGGTAGATCTACCATATTCCGGGTCATTTTTAAATTCTACCACAACTACCACATATTTTCAACAAGTAATTTTTAGCAAAAAAAAAAAACCGACTAAAAAAAATATATTTGTATATAAATAAAAATATATATATATTTCATGATCCAATGATCGGATCTAAACCAGATTAGTATGGGACCACCTCTGAGACACTAACTTTCCGATGCAGAATTATCAAAATCGGTTGACGTGGTCCAAAGTTATGCGGTAACATACATCAAACAAAAAAAAAATTTTCCGACGAACTGATAACCTTCTCCTTTTTTGGAAGTCGGTTAAAAACTACCATTATTTTACTGAAATAAAATTATTAACCTAATTTGAAAAATGTTTTTTTTCATACCGTCAATTTTCTCCTCAATATGAATTTAAGTGTCAAGAAAATTTATTTTGAATTTTGTGTTAGTCTAAGAGCTGAAGGTGCTGCCGTTTCAAAATTTATATTGCGTGCGTGAAGGATAATCTGCACTTACATGAGGCGATTTTCTTAGAGATTCGACATCGCCTGAGAATACGCCTGTGAAGTTGCTTAAAAAACAATATCTTTGCCGACAACAACAGTTAAGAACTTATTGCAAAAATTAGAAATAAGATCTTTTCTATGACAAAGAAGTAAGATCTTTGTTATGACAAAGATATATGTACCTTCTAAGACAATAAAAATGAAAACCTTAGTAGGCAAATATCTCGAACAAATGGCGCGTAAGAAGAAAACTAAGAATGCAGTTTATCTACATTTGAATACTACTTCATGGCCTGACATATCTTTTTTTGGCAAATTTTTACGTTACTACAAATATTCTACCACACGTTTCTAGCGATCTACTACTGTTTTTATTAAAAATCTACCACTAATTTGGTTTCTGAAGTGACAACACTGCTGCAAACATAAAGTGTATTAAGAGTGCGAATATTATGAGGGAGAGGGTAAATATCAAAAATATGCTGTTGTGTTCTAACCTTTTCCACATCGCGAAGTTGGCTGAGAATTCATCCACAATATCATTCGGCCATTTGTTTTCAAAAGTTTGCATCGTTTCAAGCATTTATTTTGCATTGAGTTCAGTGCGGGACAAAAATCGATCGACATTCATTCACTGCTGCCTCGAGTTGGCATGCATTTGCTCAGCTGTGTGCTTGTACCATTAATTTGTTTAGTTTGGTGTTGAAAGATTTTTTGCAATTCCCAGAACGATGTTGTTGTAATTGATATTAACGTTGTTGTCGTTGAGCACCCCAGCCTTGAATAATCGGCGGCTGAAGGGGCAAATGTACCCAGTAAACACATAATTGCACAATTATTACACAATCTTCGCGCGATTTGTTGAGCACTTTCGGAATTTTCAAATTAATGACTGTATCTGCTGCATTCGGATGATTGTGAAATTTCTGTGTAGCTTTATTTTTTTCCTTTTATTTTGTTGATTTTTGGTTGATTTTCGCTTTTAGTGATAAATTATTGTTATACTTATGTATCTATATGTATAAATACATACATAAGTATGATAAGAACCTACAATTACATTCCATACACTCGAATATGACGAAAATTTTGCGATTACATGCTGGAGTGAACAAAAAAATTGGAAAAATAAAATTAAATAATTGAATTGCACAAAAAATTGCGCTATTCCGCGGACGCATATGCGGTCAATAATTGCACAATTCCGTGCGTGGGTATTTAATTTATTATAGATCATCGCAATGCAAACGTTTTGAAAAGTACCAATGTTTAACAATTTATACTTTTGAGATCTGAGAGATTTTCACTCTTTAAACGAGTCATTTCAGCATGCTACTGTGGCTGCTTTCGTCACTCGCGCGCACTGCCGTACGCAGTGATCCTAAATTTACTGGTCTTCACCATGCAAATCAACTTCAAAAAGTTCAACTGTTAATAGCTAAGTTAACTTTAGGACAATCATGACCATCATATATATAGAAATGTTAAGCCTGTTTCTTTAGCTTTAAAACGGCGTTAAGATGAAGTCTCTACGATGAGCAGAACCCGAGATATAACAATTTGAAAAAGTACATACTTAATTAGTCAGAATCACAAAGAAAATCCAAACTTTGACAGATCCTACTTACATATATCCGAAGAAAAAAGTGAAGCCAATCGAAAATGTGACACAAAATTTGATGTCTGATATGAATATATGCATATGTTATATATATTTTATTATAGAATAATAGTAGTGTTAGAATTGTAATATATTATTTGATTATTTATAGGGTAGCAATTTTAAAATCTTTTGTGCCTTTCCAATATCTGAATTTTGTTTTATTTTACTAAGCTCGTAAATTAAACTATATCTCGGGGTCCCGGGATTCCGACGGCTTGATCCCGGGAGTGCGGGACTCAAAAAGTGCTCGGGACTAGATGCCCTAAGCAGCATACATGATAGCCGCATTTGCCCTCCCTGCCTTAAAAAGACAAAACAAGACAACTCCTTTACCGGCTGTCGAAAGCGGCTTTAAAGTCGACAAATAGTTAGTGAGTGCCGATCCTCTTCTCGCGGCTTCTTTCCATGATTTGAATACCTGGTCTATTGGGGACTTACCAGGCCTAAATCAGTTCGTTGACCCTGGGCTTTTGCAACTCACACAGCACGCTCGATAAGGTCTTATAGGCTAGAATAACTTTTGTATTTATATATACATATCGTCGTTTAAGGTACAAAACCGCGTATCGTCATTCTGCAAAACCGCGTAACTGACATTGGCTGCCAAAAATTGGATTTGCTCACACAAGCTCTTGGCTCAATCCCTATCCAGAAATGCGATTGCTTTATAAAACAAGTAATTTTTAGCAAAAAAAAACCGACTTAAAAAAAATATATATATATCTATATATTTCATGATCCAATGATCGGATCTAAACCAAATTAGTATGGGACCACCTCTGAGACACTACCTTTCCGTTGCAAAAAGAATTATTGACGTGGTGCAAAGTTATGCGGTAACATACATCAAACAAAAAAAAATTTTCCGACGAACTGATAACCTCCTCCTTTTTTGGAAGTCGGTTAAAAAGAGAACCATTTTGAAATATGAGTGTTATTACCCTCCAGATAATAATTTCTAAAACTTCACATACGCGGTTTTGCATTTTGTTGATACGCGGTTTTGCACTTTAAACGACGATATTTATGTAGCTTTTCTGCTTGAGCGATTCTGACGTAAAATAATTTGGAATTGGCACGCAACGCTTTCAAACAAAAAAGATTTCAAATATCTCATAAAATTTAGCCGCTTTTATTTTTTATAGAAACTTCATAGTTAAAACATGAAAATAATCACCATTCCTATACTGCGCCACCACTAACGAATTTGTTGATTCCTTCGGACTACGACACGCTGGGGGCTTTGAATGGCCTACTAATAAAACAATAATACTTAAGTCGGCATTTATTTAAGTTTATCATCAAATGTGCCTTCTCATTAAGAATAGTTTGTTTAAAAAGATCTGCTAACATAAACATATTTGATAGCAAAGAAAGATTAGCCTACCACTATATTATTGTTTAGATATAAATTTAAATATTATCGCATGAATATTACTAGAATATAACATGCGTTGGTTAAACAAGTGGATTTTGCGTTTGTTTTCGAGGAACAAATTTATTTTGGGGTGAATTATGCTCAAATTGTTACCATCCACCACCACCACCATAAAAAAACTCATGTCGACAGTAGTATCTGCTATATTTAGTACAGTGAAACTATGTACGAAAAAACATAGGATTTTACGAATGGTGGCCTAGACTTGCCGCAGAGAATGTAAAACCTGAAAGCGAGGCATAGGCATTTTACGACCTCAATCAAAGCATGCATTCATGTATGTCAAAGATGACAAATTTTAAATAATAAATATGTAGGAGAAAATGAAAATGCAAAAGAAATTTTGGAAGATTAGGCAAAACACGAAGAAAGCCAAGTTCAAAAGTATCGTCAAAATGTCTTTGATTGACTTTTAGCAGAGATACTTAAATGGAGCAATATTGAAGCCGAAGTGTAGAGAAATACATTTAATTCTCCTACGACAGTCGGGTCTACGGGTCTACGTAACCGAAACGACCCATATTCATATCTGGCCAAAAACAGCCAGCTACAACGGAAATATATTATATGAATATTTTAATTCCCAAGAAAACTCTATTAGGACATGATTTCCAATAAATTAATATAATAATTAATTATTTCAAACGTTTTTTTTTTCAAAAAAAATTTAATAAAAAAAATTCGAAGTATTCATAAGTCGAAGTTTACGGCCCTTAGAAGTTTGTTTGACAAAAAAAAAACGAAAATGGGCATTTAATTTATTTTGTTATTGTACTTTTCGTTTACTACTTCCACCTTTCATCCTTCTTAAAAGCCAACGCATTGACAGAACAGACACTCCGACAGCGGCTGCCACAGCAGCCATGACCAGAGCAGCCACATCCAGTAAGTAGAATTGGTACCATTTTAAATCCATACCAGCAGCGCGCAAATGACTAGCGCCATTGTGGCGTATCACATAGTCGATCCAATAGAGTACCAGTAGAGTGTAAGTCTACGAAAATCCAAAGCAACGGAATATCCAGAAAATTCAGCTTTAGCAGATTTATTTGCTGGTGAAGCAACGGACTCGAGTTAGAAAGAAATTGCAGTGTTTGAATAAAAGATATATTTTTAGGTCTTTTATTTCAATTTACCTGATCGAAGAAGAACGGCATACCCAATACGGGTACGCCATGGTAGACGGATTCCTAATTCGTAGTTTGATTTTACTCCGGCTTTGCTATTAACTGCAACGAATGATAAGTAAATGCCCGGCAGCAGTATGAGTTGGGTTAAGACATAAAAAAAAAAACTCACTATGCTTCCAGTAATCGAACTCCGGCTCAATGAGTATCTCAGTGTAGTTGCTCCCCAGTTTGAGTGGCTCTAGTGTGTGTGCGGTGATCATGGTGACCTAATGATGGATTAACCATAAATGGGGTTAGCGTCATATAAATGCTGTGTGAGCGCATGACTGCTTTTACCTGATGGCCATGTTTCACCAGCTCGCTAATAACTGTTCGATGCATCTGGTAGTGACTTCTGGCCGGAAATATGAAAACTGCAAGTATTTTAGCGGCATCCGTAGTAGGTGCTTGAGACAGCAGTCCAGCCAACGCCAAGAGACCTATGACAATTTTTGAGACCTAAAAGGTTTAGTCAAGATGAGTTTATAATAAAGGCTTATTGTAGAAGCGCCTATAATAAAATATGCCAGCAGAATTGCGTTTGTAAATGGTCTCAGCTGTGAAACTTTTAAAATTTTCGGTTGTTTTAATTCGAAAGCTCATATACCCTAGAAAGCACAGTTCCTCAAACCCTAATGGAATCTTTAAGCTTTTCGTAGAAATGGTGTAGAATTCTTGAAAATCAATATTTTTCGATCGGAAAACTCTGGTTCTCTTCAGGAGACTTTCAATAATAATACCCAGTTATTTATTTAACCATATTTTAATACTAACGATGTTTTTTGTGGATTTTTGGCGGACCTATAAATTACAGTTGCCATGAAAAAATGGTTAAATAAACAATTGGGATTTATTACAGGGAATCCTCTGCAGATGAAAATGGTTTTCCGATAGAAAAATATTGCTTTCTTAAAATTCTATACCATTTCCGATCCTAGGGGGTGAGCGCATAATAATTCCCACTTTACTTTTTCAAATGCATTTTTGGACCACCCCAATGACATACTTATATATTTTCGTGGCGGTTTATTTCAATATCAAAAGTGATTTGTAAACGATTTTCAACAAATTTTTTATTCAAATGTAATTTACATTAAATGACAAAACGTCGAAATAAGAACGTCAAAGTCAGAAAAATGTTTTTTTTTTTTTGCTTCATCATGTCAAATCTTGTCTAATTGAATCCGCATATTCATATTAGGAATACCATTCAAGGAAAAAATTCCGAAGCAAAATTTGCCTTAGTATTTTTTTCGATGCCTAAGTCCTAAGGACTTGGTCCAAAAGAATCGCTACTAAAATTACTTGGTATCGAACGAAAAGTATCGAGTATATACTTACTCGTATCGCTTCATCCTTACCTAATCTTACTGCATTGTTTGTGCACTGAATTCGTCGCTTACGAAATTTATGTAAACAACTCCCCATTCGATAATTTTTTTTTAAGGGTATCGAGTCATCTTTTTCGTATCCCTCTCCGTATTCGAATTCATCTTGATATATGTTCGTCTTCATATTTATCGTCGTTGTCGTAATCGAATTCGTCTTCCTATTCGTATTCGGTTGGTCTACGTGTTCACATTCAACTTCGTCTTCGTATTACACTTTGTATGCGCTCGAAGTGTTACCAATTAAAAAAGCTATAATTTTGTATATTTTTTTTTTTATTATTTTATTATTTCATCATAAAGACTAGTCAAGATTTTAAAAAAGTGTATTACTGTTCGATGTAAGCCGCCTTTATCGCGGTTAATTGCAGCATCGAAGCTGTCCTTCACACAGGCTGCACGCATATGGTCTGTTGGTTAGTGATGTTCCGATACCAGTTCTTAGAATTATATACTCGAGTACATCTACCAAGTCCCGAGTATTTTTTGTACTTCGATACGAGTGTGCAAGTATTTCTGGGGTATCGAGTACAAAGTGGAAGTATTTACTTGTTTGCTAAATTTAGGAAAATCAACTAAAACTTGGTCTGTGTTGTAGTTTTTGAAAAAAAAAAAAAACGAATCAAGATGTGAAACACTCGATTTTTCTAGGGTTAAAACTAAATGAACGCTTGAAAATAGAAAACAAAAGTCGTAATTAGGGCAGGATGTGGAGCCAGCGTGTGATCTTTGGAAGCATCGTTTTGGAACAGAAGACTCAAACACAAGTAAGTGCTTAAACTAAGCACTTAAGCAAGTAAGTTTCAGCACTTACAAGCAATCCCATTTCAAAATAAGAAAATATCAAAAGACATTTTTCCGCTCTTCGTAATCCTTTCTTCACCGTATATGGCTATATTGTAAACGTTGAACTGAAATTTCTTGTCAGAGTACTTTCGAGTATAAGTAGAATCGAGTATTCCCTAGCGATACTTTAAGGAGCATCGAGTATTCTGTTCGATGCTTTCAATGAGTACAGGCATCGAGTACATGGTGGTATCGGACGAACACTAGGCACATGCGCAACACTCGGCATTCAAAATGCTCTATCAAATACTTGTTCATTCGTACACGTATTTTCATGATTTACCAATACTGGCTACATACATACGTTGAGCTTTTTATGCCATAAATAACTTGCTTGTTTTCTAGTTCGTCGATTTACATTTCGCCGCGCTTTCCGTCTATTCTCTTACGTGTTTCTTTTTTAATTTCGCTTTTAAGTAACCGCCGGCACTCTACTATCGCACTTGTTCACAAATTCAAGTTGTGAAATTCTCTTGAATTTACTATTACGCGGCTCCGATCTGACTTCTGACCCGTAAGGATGACTGTTAAATGGTTACTTTTTTATTGATTCATTTCATTTTTGAATTTCATTCGATAGTTCATGTATGTATATGAGAAAGATAGTAAACTACCCTGCAGTACGGGGGAGTGACTACAGGATTGCTGAATCGGTAGCTACCTGATAAACACCGTCAATTACCGACCGACTACTTGCAGTGTATTTCATCGATTACTTTTACAGGGCAATGTCCTAGGCGGTAGTCACCATCGGCTCTCTCTGCACTACCGGGAGTTACTAAAGTAGTCACTGGCGTGATTTATGGGCGCCCTCTGTCGTAGTTTTTCGCTATTCTGCTTACGACTGGTTCGACTCTGCACTACCATGTGCACTACCACGGGTTAATAGAGTAGCTACTTACCTAGGAGTCAGTACAGGTGCGGTTCAAAAGAAGCGATTGACTCCAGCAGTACTGTAGAGTGAACACTGAATGAATACAAACATTCGTAAGGAAATACAGATAAATATATGTAAATGCAAATCAGCACAGGGCTGTATTAGTTGGGATGACCTCGGGTTGCATGTTTGCGATTTATGACCTTACAAGTATGACTAGTCTTAACGACGAAATGGTGCTCTTAAAAAAAAAAAAATAGACAAAATTATAGCACTTTTTTTTGGTAACACTTCGAGCACCTACCTCTGTATTTATATGTATGTATGTATGTATATACCCTCAGTTAAAACATAATCGTAAAAGTGTCATCACCATTCTTATTCAGCAGAAACAAAGGTGCACATATACTTTTCTAAACTAATTAATTTAACTTCGTTTAGCTTTGGCAGCTTGGGCCCACCACACTCTGAAAACTATCAATGTCCTACTATTAAATCTAAATACTTCAGTCGGCATTTATTTAAGTTGAGAATTGTATAATCAATTTTTCGCACACTTCTAGTATTCTAGATTACTTTTTATTGCTGATATTAATGATCGAAATATCGCTGAACTAAAAATACCTTCTCGTTACACATATGTACATAGTTGTAATGCATGGTACACAATTTCGGAAGCATTTAAACATATTCGATTACAAAGTCCGAAAAGTCAAAGTCAATGGAAACTAAAGATTAAATTTAGACCTACACTAAAGTATGTATCTACCAATAAACGAAGGGTATTGTTTATACTACCTACGAGTATCTTATCGAGGCAAAGTATTAATGTTATGGGCCTTATGAACCGTCTCTACATACATATCTAACTATTTTTATTATAGCCTAGCACTTCCAAAAACTTTTTGTTCCAAATTTCAAATAGATTAAGTGTGACGCCACCTACATTGAGGGGAAAAAATATTAAAATCAATCAGAAACGTAATTCATCTTACTATAAACGTCAACGAAACTACGGTAAACTTAATAATGCGCATATTGAAATGACCGCGTTTCTTTCTAAAAAGCAACCGTGACGTGTTGTAAGTTAAGAGGTCATTCATCTAGGAATCTGGCCTCAAGTGTCCTATGCCGCTTCTGTGACGCTGTGAAGGAGACATAATTACATCTCCTTCTGTTTCTCGAATAAGGGAGAAGCGCATATGGCATCTCAGGCCAGGAGACGTGCTCCGGGTTCCATTCTCAAATTTATAGAGTCTCTTGGCCTAGCTGTGGTAATGTGAAGAGCTAAGGGTACAATAGACCTATTGGTCGCTAAGCTTCATTTATCTTATCTACATATCTATCAATCTAAAGCAGCACCGTGTTTTTGCTCCGTTGTCCGCCTGTTCGTTGCAATTATATCCCTCATGGCCCGGCACCTAGCACATGTGTGTGTATGGGTTTGATTTTAATACGTTGAGATGCAGCGTTTTATTTATTATGCTTGACCTCCGCTCGTTAGCAGAGCATTACCACAGCCGTCAACCAAATCTAATTAATTCACGCATGTATGGATAAATAAAACTTTTTCTAATTACTGTTATATTTATTATTGAATGTTTCTTTGACAAGAACGAGCCCATCCGTGTAATTTATTTCCCTATTGTACTTTTTGTTTACTCTCTCCACCTCTTAACCTCCTCAAAAGCCAACGCAGTGACAGAACAGAAGCTGCGACTGTTGCTACCGCAAAAGCCAAAACCAGAGCAGCTACATCGAGCAAATAGAACTGGTACCATGTCAAATCCATGCCAGCAGCGCGCAGATGTCGCGCACCATTGTGGCGTATGACATAGTCGATCCAATAGCGCAACGTCTCGCGAGGACCAGTTGGACGGTCGCGGAAAATTTGCGAGAACCGTTTAGAAGTGTCACGATATTTGGGATTGAAAAGCACCGCCTCCAGAGCATTCTTCAAATCGTCATGTGTGAGCGTACGGAAATCCAAAGTAACTGCATATCCAGCCATTTCAGCTTTCTTCGTGTTTAATCGCTGGTGAAGAAAAGATAATAAGTAAAAAGAAATATTCAGCTATATACATATAGTTTGGTATTTTGTGCTCATATTCAGTTCACCTGATCGAATACGAAAGGCATGCCCACCACCGGGACACCATGATATACGGCTTCTTGTAAGCCAAAGAGTCCTCCATGGGAGATAAAAGCGCGCATGTTAGGGTGTGCTAAGATATCATTCTGTGGCAACCAGTCCTTAATCATAACATTAGCTGGTAAATTTGGTATGCTGTCGTTTTCGAATTTCCATAAAATGCGTTGCTTCAACTGGCGGAAGACATTGAGAAATATGTCTAGCTTTTCTGCTGGCATGTCCTTGGACTTAACTTGTGTACCAAAGCTGAAGTAAATAGCACCATGTTCCGCGTCATCTAAGAATTTCTGTAAATCGGTAGGAAGTGGCTTTGTTGGATAGATATGTAGGCCACCAATATAAACCATGTTGTCCATTTTGGGCATCGCGTTCGATAAAGGCGCGTAACTATTGATCACCATAGCAGAATGATTCTTCTCCATCGCCGAAACACTGGGGAATTTAACTGTTTAAAGTTATAAACAAATGTCGGGAATTCTCTTTTTGTCACTCATAAATATAACCTCTTACTTGGCAAATGTCCAAAGTATTTCTGTACAAGCGCATCCATTGCCGGAAAATACTCGAATTCACGAAACAAATCAAGGCGAAGTGAGCAAAAGCTATTCACAGCGCGTTCCAAAAAGTTCATGCGATCAGAAAATGGTAAAAATTCCGTAAGTACATACGACCACGGTGTCACATAGCCGAACATTTGACTAAAGTAACTTTGGTGCGCAAATGTGGCGGAACTGACAACGGGTATTTTATAGATGTGAGCCAAGGCGAGAAAGGGTTCTTGATGCAACTGTTCTACCAGCAGCAAATCGTAAACGCCTTCAGTTTGTTTAGCATTAATAATTTCCTGAACTTTTGGTTGCTTTAGCGCATGTTCATTACCGATCACAGTTACATACTTTAGGAGTTCGAAATAAAACGATAGGCTAAGTTTTAGTTCGAATACAGATTTTATTCCGGTTTTTTCAATTACTGAAAGGAGAAAGGTTTATATTAATTTTAATTGTAAATGTTTGAATAGGTCATAAAATACTAAGCTGCGTGCTATCAATCTCTGGTTCAATGAGTATCTCTGTGTAGTTGCTACCCAATTTGAGTGGTTCCAGCGTAATTGCGGTTATCATAGTGATCTAATGGTGAATTGACCCCGAAGGCGTTTAAATTCATACAATAAAATATAAAAGGTAACGCTGCTCTTACCTGATGGCCATGTTTCACCAACTCGCTAATCAGAGCTCCATGCATTTGGAAGTGGCTTCTGGCCGGATATGTGTAGACTGCAAGTATTCTGGCGCCATCTATTAAAGGTGCTTGAGCCGACAGCACAGCGAATGCGATAATGCCAACGAGAATCCTTGTATACTGGATGGGATATAGCAGAAAAAAGGTTGAAGTTCTAACGCTCATATAGTAGATAGATATGTATGTACATTAGAGTGGTCCAATTTTTGTATGGGGGAAAAAATGTCTTCCTAGAAACCGGGGCACTGGCAAAAATATTGGTGATTTTTATAAAATGCTACTGTTGCCATGACAACTGAAGCTTGTAATATTTTTTAGATAATTTAAATTTGAAATATCTTTATGTTGCTTAACCAATTGTTTGATTAATATACCCGTATGCACACAATACTTCTAGAGTAAAATATGAGCAACATAAGCATCCGCGAAATTTATATTTATAAACGTATAGTTTGGTACCAGCACCTCTTTCGGCAAGAGGAAAAATTTTAGAAGGTGCCCCAAACCCTATCTCGAAAAAAATTTGTTGGACCACTCTAATGTATATATGCAATTTATAATACCTGATTTAAGATGGCAATAAATTAAAAAACTCAAATCATAATATTTGAAGATTGTCGATATCTGTATTGTTATCGGCATAATTAGATGGTTTACAAGCACTTCCATCAAAAAAGCAATAAATTTATGAAACGGTACACCTGTACGATATGATTAAGACCTTAGTATACGATTCTGAATTTCTCGTACATTTACTTAGGCAGAGAAAGAGAGAAAATAAGGGCACGCGCACTCAAAAATCCGAGTGGTTTTCAATATTTGTCTTTTTTGACCTGAAAATAGCCCATGCAGAGAACAGAATAACACCCGCGGCCATTATTTCCCGTACTGTTTGCAGGTCAAAAAATAACAAAAAAATATAACCCCTTCCCTGTGAAGGTCATTTGAAAAACCCAGGCAAGTTTTTTATCCAACGAAAATATTTTTCCTGAATTCTCCATCCCGAAGGGCCTTAAAATGCTCGAGATATTAAAATTTTTCACAAGAAATTTAAATTACCATGCTGTGCGTCGTAAACAAATTTTAACTATACGCACCTCTTTGTGTTCGTACATTCTAATGAAATTTAAAATAATTTTTATTTGAGTTTGACAAAGATATGATTTTTTTTTAATTTACTTCTTTATTAATTTAATTTCCTTTTAAGTTTTAAATTTTATTGTTTCGAAGAGATAAATATTTTTTATTTAATTTCGTTCAATTCTTCAGCTTTTTTGTATCTTTTATTATTAAATTTTGTTAATTTGATTTTCTTTTAATTTTTTAACTAAAACATATTTCTTTTATAATTCAGTTCATTTTTATAAATGCATTGCTAAAAGACAAACGGAGTTAGTCAAACGCTCATCGTTAGCAGTTCTTTCAGTTCGCCTTTCGAAAAACAGAAAAGAGCTTTCAAGATAGTTGCCAGAATTGACAATTGTCCAGCCCCAGGTGAAGAAGGACTTGCCCTTACTGGGCATGCCCGATTCGCGGCGGTTGGCACAAATGATACTCCTACTAAAACATTCGCGGAAAATTGCATATTTAGTAAAATCACAACCACGTAAAAGTGCAATTACCATTCTTATTTTGCACCGCTCTCACTTCACTTATTCACAATTTTTACTTTTTTCTGCTTAGCCTGCTTAGTCTGCTCCAGGCCACAACGCGTTGGGAACTTTGTGCGCCGTTCTACCTAAACTTGAATTTAGCGATCACTATTTATTTAATGAAGAAATTTTGTAATCGATTTGCTTGCTTTACGTTGATAAACTATAAGATAAGATTTCTTTGGTTGCTGTTATCAAAGATCGATAATGCTTTTCTGTTATTTAACTAAGAGTTTTCATTGCAAACCAGTCAGTGAACATCCTAGCAGCTCAACTGAGCCAAAATCAATTTTTCCAAGAACTCAGGCAATATTGGCCATTGTAACTCTTGAAGACCTAGCATTTAGAGCATTTAGAGCAGCATTCTATGTGTGGACGGTGGTGGCCATCGGCCTGCTCGCGGGCAAAGCTTTGTATACATTTGGTATAGATAGCTTGTTAACACCAGGACAATTTGTCTAAATCGGGACATATCCTGGAAAACCAGGACGTCTGTCAGCCCTATTCGAATTGAAATCATTTAAAGTGAACTTCCTATTAAAAGTAATTTTGAAATGAAATTTATGTATAGAATTTTTTTACTATTTAAACACTGCAGATGGAAATGACCTCATTATTGCTATTCAAAATAATTTATTGGCTTCTGTGTACAATGATGTGTACACTCATGTTAAAATGAATAACACTTTTATTTTTTTATTAATTAGTTTTTTATTTCTATACCAAAATATTGTTAAAAACAAGTACCTACTCTGGCGTTTTAAAGTATTATCTGTTAATTACATTCATAATTTAGCTTTGAACCAAAATGTACTGAAAAGTACTGATTTTTTTAATTTCGCGCATAAAGAATCTGGCAACCCTACCAAGAAGGAACCCGGTAGGTATAACAATGGCTTCATTAACACGACTCATTTAGCCAATGCACGGGAAAGCTTTTCATCCTGTGGGACAGCGAGGATTCTTGGCCCTCCTATAATTGAAAACGCTCATCTGTGCTCTAGAGTTTCTTTGTAAGGACCTTTATTGGCTTACATGGCACATCGGACCAATGCTGAGGTTGCAAAATCATAGAAGAATATAACGCACGCTTGGCACAGATGTCACGGTGGAAACAAGACCATCGGTAGTATTCCATATGGAATCACAGCGCTACTATTCTTAACATATGAGTGAGGAGGATTCCGCTCTTTAGTCGTTTCAATTTAAACTAAAAATGTTTACTTTACAGACTGCTCTTGATTTTTAACGTTATTTTTGTATTGGCCAACGCAAAAAATCTTATTAGGTGCAAGCGGGCATTTGCTAGTACTTTTATAAAAAAGTAAAAAAAAATGTATTATGAAAAAAACACTGTATTCTGAGTATATATATTTACAGATAGGTAAAGGTTTAGAAAGCGCCATGTCCCTTTTCCAGTAGCCCCAAAATCTCTATACCAATTTCCAGGGCACTACCACAAATACTTCCAGAGATATACAGAATGAAAAATTCGATATGTGTGGGTGATGCCACGCTCCCTTAAAATATCGAAAGTCTGCAGTAGGTGTCCAAAATTTCAAAAAATCGCTACAGCCGTTCGCGAGATCACCTCTTATAAAAAGAAGGAGCTTCTCTTTATATAATTAGTGTAGGTAACACAGAGCAACACCGATTTTGATGCGGCAAATGTTGAAGCTGATTTTGATAAACTTTTTTGTGCTGATTAAGAATCCGTAAGTATAAAATTTCCCTCAGCTCCAGAATTTAAAAAAATTTGATAAAAGTGTCAAAAAATCGCGTGTTTCGCAATATTAGAGAAACTCTAGCAATGAAACGAACGGCGATAGAACCTTCCACTTAGACTTAAATTAAAGCTAGAACCACAGACTACTATCCCTGAAAGTACCGACTATAGGTGAACTTAGGGTCAAGGTGTAGGAATGGTTTTTTTTCAGGGATTGAAGTTAGAGGTTCAAGGCTTAATTTAAGCCTAAGTGGAAGGTTTTATCACCCTTTGCTTGATTGCATTAGGTACTCAAACTTACCAAAATCAGTTATTCCTGTTCAACAAATTACTATAAGTGCCCACCAGGCAAAGGTGCATTAATTTGCAAGGATAGAGATCGAGAGCTCTAGCTTTAATTTAAGTCTAAGTGAAAGGTTCTATGACTCGGTTCTATTCTACGCATATCTTTAATAAGGGTATCAAATTTCAAGCAAATCGGACCATAAATACGAGTTTTTGGAATAGATCGGTATCTGGTCCATCTATCAGAAAAAATATCCTACTTTTTCGAGTTTTCCACTTAGAATTTTCTAATTTTCCATTCGAATGTCATTCCCAAGGAATTGCACACAAAATTTCATATAAAAAAATCAATTTTAGATTTTTCCAATTTTCGAAATTTTTTGCCAAATCGGCCCAAACGTTCTAAATTTATGAATTGCTATATATTTTTCTGTATTCTGACAAATTTTACAAGAGAGCGAAAGAGCGGATTTTCTTTGAAGGCATTGCTTTGGGAGGCTGTATTTTCTCTAGCTATTATTTTACAACTATGTTGTTATGTAAATCTCGATGCCTGGAGTTCAGGGCTACCAAAGCTCATTTTTGCCACAACAGCGATTTAGGCGGTTTCGCAACTGGTCGATGGGCGGTTTTGCAAAAACATCGACGATATCTGTATTTTTAATTAAGTTTTGACAAGTTCTAACTTCGCCAATAATAAAAAATTTACTAGGGGGGTACAAACTGAAAAGACACCGTATACTTGTGGGCATCCCTGAAGAGAAAATAAGAATCACTGCTGTTTTTTGACGGGCTATTGTAGGTTAAGCGCTCACCTAGGAATCTGGCCAAGCGATCTATGTCGCTTCTGTGACACTGCCAAGGAGACACCACTACATCTCCTTTTGGATTGTGTTGTTGTTTCACGCAGAAGCGAGAAGAGCCGTCAAACAAATCTACCTCATCTACTGCTATTTATGCATGTATGGATAAACAAAAAACATATTTTTACTACTTATATACATATGTATATATATTTGTTTGGACCAGTTGGACGGTCGCGGAAAATTTGCGAGAACCGTTTAGAAGTGTCGCGATATTTGGGATTGAAAAGCACCGCCTCCAGAGCATTCTTCAAATCGTCATGTGTGAGCGTACGGAAATCCAAAGTAACTGCATATCCAGCCATTTCAGCTTTCTTCGTGTTTAATCACTGGGGAAGAAAAGAACATTAGTAAAAAGAAATTAGTACCTATATATTGGTATTTTGTGCTCATATTCAGTTCACCTGATCGAATACGAAAGGCATGCCCGCCATCGGGACACCATGATACACGGCTTCTTGTGAGCCAAAGAGTCCTCCATGGGAGATAAAAGCGCGCATGTTAGGGTGTGCTAAGATATCATTCTGTGTCAACCAGTCCTTAATCATAACATTAGCTGGTAAATTTGGTATGCTGTCGTTTTCGAATTTCCATAAAATGCGTTGCTTCAACTGGCGGAAGACATTGAGAAATATGTCTAGCTTTTCTGCTGGCATTTCCTTGGACTTAACCAATGTACCAAAGCTGAAGTAAATAGCACCATGTTCTGCGTCATCTAAGAATTTCTGTAAATCGGTGGGAAGTGGATTTGTTGGATAGATATGTAGGCCCCCAATATAAACCATGTTGTCCATTTTGGGCATCACGTTCGCTAAAGGCGCGTAACTATTGATCAACATGGCAGAAGGTTTTTTCTCCATCGCCGAAACACTACAAATTTTTTCCTTTTTGACTTAATTTTTGAATTTTATTGTTTTAAAAATAAAAATATTTTTTTATTGTAATTCCTTTAATTTTTATAAACTTATTTCATAATTTTTTTCAATTAATTTTTCTTTTACATTTTAGTTTTAATTTTAGTTTCACGAAGATAGATGTGATTAATTGAATAAATTTTTTAGAAAGCTTATTGCTAATTGACAAACAGATCAGAGAAAGAGGGAAGCTTCCTCGAATCGTAACTTCCGTTCACGGATCGGACACCATTCAAAAGGAAATTACGTAATACGTCAATCTTATAAGCTGAATCGGATAAAGGGTACGTTCACGTATGTCATAATAACGCGTAATATGATATCGTATGTGATGATGTGAGTACAGGTGAAGAAGGACTTGCTTTTACTCGGCATGTCTAATTGGCGGCAATTGACACAAATGATAATCCTACTAAAACATTCGCAGCTCTCAATTTTGTATGAAAATTTTATATTTAGTAAAATCACAAGCACGGAAAAGTTCAGTTACCATTTTGTATTTCTTTCTACTTATTCACTTATCCACAAATTTTACTTTTTATGTTTGGAATATCTTAGGCCTCAACGACTCGTGTTGCGAACTTTGTGCACCGTTCTACCTAAACTTGACTTTAGCAAGCACTATTTATTAAAAAAAAAATTTCGCAATGGAATTGTCAATTGTCGAAGCCATAAGATAAGATTTCTTTTGTTGTCCTTATTAAAGATGGATAGTGCTTTTCTCTTAACTATTTCGTCGTTTAAAGTACAAAACCGCGGATCAAGATAATGCAAAACCGCACATGTGAGCAGGGCCGTAGCCAGGATTTTTTTCGGAGGGGGCAGGGGCGGTTGTGGCAAAATTTTTTTTTGGTTTCACTTTTATTTCAACATATTTTTTCGTAAACAAGCAGTAGACCAATCTTCGTGGAAGAGAGAACGCGGAAAGCAAAAACAAGCTAGCTATGTAAAAGTTCCTCTTTCAAAACTCGCTATTTAATTTTTTATAAATAAAATTTGCAAAAACTACCATACTGCGATTTTGTTTTTTAATGCTATTAGGCTCTTATTTATCCAAATTTTGAGATAATAAAAAAAAGATACAATTTAGATTTTACTTGTTGGTGTAGACGGCTAGGCTTTTTTTCAGCCAACCCATTCGCGAAATATTTATTAACAAATTAAATTTCATACAAAATAGATTTCACCCCCAAACCCCTACCTGCGTACGCCCCTGGGATGAGTACTTCAAGATTCAGTGCAAGATAGGTGCAAAGGAAAATTCGGTTAAATATTTGGTAGTTCAGCAGCTTTTTGTATTATGTCTTAGATTTAAGTACTCCTATTACCACTAGACTTAAAAAAAAAAAAACCAACCAAATATAAAAACACATTTTATTAAAATAAGCAGAAATATATACATATGTACTTAAATATGTACAGTACTTATTTTTCTTCTATCGCGCCATTTGTTCGAGATATCTGCCTACTAAAATGTTTTCTTTTTTATTGCCATAGAAGATATATATGTACATATATCTTTGTCATAAAAAAGATCTTATTTCTAATTTTTGCAATAAGTGTTGTTGTCTGTAGAAATATTGTTTTTTATGCAACTTCACAGGCGTATTCTCGAATCTCATGATGAACAGACCCTCCTGACATAGACCTTTAAAACGAATACACCTGTGGCCCCACGCAACGTCAGCGTTTGTTACGCTCAATTCTACCTACATGCCGACTAGCCTACGTTAATCCAATATTTATTCCTTCGGAAATTGAAACTTATCTTAAGCTAAGTAATACAAAATGTTGTAAAATTTATTTATACACTTAAAAACGATATTCAACAACAACACTTTATTAACTAACTATTTGTTTAATGTTCACAATCCATTTAATTACTGCACTTTTTGTTTACTTTTCCCACCACTTATCCTTCGTAAAATCCAACGCAGCGATAATATACAAACTCCGACTGCCGCTGCAACCACGGCCGCAACCAGAGCAGCAACATCCAGTAAGTAGAACTGATACCATTTCAATTCCATGCCAGCGGCACGCAAATGACGTGCACCATTGTGACGTACAACATAGTCGATCCAATAGAGCAATGTCTCGCGGGGACCCATTGGACGATCGCGGAAAATGCGCGAGAACCGTTTGGCAGTATCCAGATATTTAGGATTATAGAGTAACTCCTCCAGACCTTGTTTCAAATCTTCGCGTGTGAACGTACGAAAATCCAAATAAAGGCCACGGCCAGCAGTCTGAGCTTGCAAAAGATTTAATTGCTGGCGAAAGAAAGAAAAATATTAAGACAATGGAAATTACGAAAAAGTTTTTGTTTAATTTCCAACTCACCTGATCGAAAAAGAAAGGCATACCCAAAACTGGCACTCCATGGTACACAGATTCCTGTGAACCAAAAAGTCCGCCGTGAGTGATGAAAACACGTACATTAGGGTGTGCTAAAATATCATTTTGTGGCATCCACTTTTTCGTCATAACATTGGCTGGTAAATTTGGTATGCTGTCATTTTCGAATTTCCACAAGACGCGTTGCTTTAGCTGACGGAAAACATCGATAAACATTCGTAGTTTTTCTAGTGGCATGTCTTTGCCCTGAACTTGGGTACCAAAGCTAAAGTAAATGGCGCCATGCTCTGCCTCATCCAGAAATTTCTGTAAATCGGTGGGTAGTGGCTTCGGTGGATAGATATGCAAGCCACCAACATTAATAATGCTATCGATTGTCGGTGCCGCCGGGGCTAAGGGTGTGTGGTTATTTATGAATATGGCAGACAGATTCTTCTCCATAGCCGAACTGCTAGGGAATTTAACTGTAATAAATATTTTAAAACAAGGAATAATAAGTTTTCGTTTAACAGTAATTTGAGTATATTTTTAATAAAAATTTGAAAATTCCTTACTTGGCAAATGTCCAAAGTATTTCTGCACAAGCGCATCTACTTTTGGAAAGTAATCAAATTCGCGTTGTAGATCCATGCGCAGTGAGTAGTAGGCATTGGTGCATCGTTCCCAAAAGTTCATGCGCTCAGTTAGTGGTAAAAACCCAGAAGGGACGTACGACCAAGGCGAAATTATGCCAAACATCTGACTCATGTAGTTTTGTTGCGCATATGTGGCAGAGCTGACAACGGGTATTTTATAGATGTGAGCCAAGGCGAGAAAGGCTTCTTGGTTTAACTGTTCTACCAGCAGCAAATCGTAGACGCCTTCAGTTTGTTTAGCATTGATAATTGCTTGCACCTTCGGCACATTTAGCGTATGTTCCGATACCATCAAACCCATCATTTCAGTCATTTTCATTATAAAAGACGGACTCATTTCCATTTCATAAACGGAATTTGTGTCGCCCTGATCTTTACCTGCATTGAGAGAGTAACAACAACAATTTAAGAAAATAAAAATTTCCCTTACCATTCAAACTTACCAAGGTCCCTATAGTTGAACTCGGGCTCAATGAGTATCTCTGTGTAGTTGCTACCAAGTTTGAGCGGAGCAAGTGTGAGTGCGGTTATCATGGTGACCTTATGGTGGATTCAAAATAAATGGATTAATTTCATATGTATGTACATATGTAAAAATCTGTGTGGGAAAGACGGCTCTTACCTGATGGCCATGTTTCACCAACTCGCTAATCAGAGTTCGATGCATCTGGTAGTGACTTGCGGCCGGAAATACATAGACTGCGAGTATTTTTGCGCCATTAGTGGTGGGTGCTTGAGACAGCAGTCCAGCCAATGCTAACATGAAAACGAGAATTTTTGAACTCTACAAATAAAAAGTCGGGTTTGAGTAATTAAGTTTATACTTATGCACCATATCGACATTGTTAATTATTATCGGTTAATTGAGAATGTTTTAGTCAATTATATTTCTAATTTGTATTTCACTTAAATATGAGAATTCAATTTTCTCGCTTCGTTTCTTGCTTCATGCAAATTATATTTGCACGAATATTTTTGGGAGTTCCTTGTCATATTAAATGTGGGGAAAAGCGGTAGTAGAAGCTGCGTTCCAAGCTTTCCCATGGTCATAGATTATAAGACATTCAACCCAATTCTTAACAGTATCGGGGAGTTTGTTCTAAGAGAATTTGTACCTCCCGAAATCCTCTAATAATTAACTCCCAGGGAGTAGCATTTTCGCCAATAATTTGGAAGGAGGAAATTCGAACTGCGAAAAAGCTGTTTGACATTTTTTTGGCAGCTCAACTTCGCCATTTAATATAAAAAACCCTCAGAGAATTTTTATTCATGATAGGAGGAATGAGAAAAGAGAGATAACTCCCAGGCAGTTTCTGTTGAGATTCGGCCTGATTTACTTTGCCAAAGTATTCTCCTGTGTAGTTTACAGGAGTGAGCTTGACTACCTACTTTACGGTGATATGCAATGCCTCATAGCACGAACACAATGAAAACGACAAGCTACGGACCACTGCTGTCAAATTATTTTTCCACGTATTCTTATGTAGATATTTATTTTGGCGACGACTGTGGTTGTGGCCAGATTAGATTTCTAGTTTTCCAGCGATAGATAAGGTTCTTCAAACTTATATAAC
Organism: Rhagoletis zephyria; assembly: GCF_001687245.7. Taxonomy (NCBI): domain Eukaryota; kingdom Metazoa; phylum Arthropoda; class Insecta; order Diptera; family Tephritidae; genus Rhagoletis; species Rhagoletis zephyria. Next base: position 10,401 of record NW_016163012.1, on the reverse strand, counting down.
TTCATGTCGCCATCGGCAAAGCGCTTAGATAATGAAGACAACAAATTGGAAGCTATAGCCCGTAGCTTGTTGTTTTCAATGTGTTCAGCACTTCAGGCTTGAGAATCACATGCAACGCTGTCGTCGGACATGTGCGCATTACTCCCGTAATGCATACCTAAGCTAGACGTCGAAGTATCGCTAGAGACTGTATCCCTCTAGCCAAATTACATCTGAAGGCAAAAGCCACCTAAACGCAGGTAATTACTGGTTTTACTATCATTGTGTACACTCATATCAGGATCTTGGCTACACTTCCAAACTTGCACAAAATTATTGTCTTCGTAGCTTTTGATGTGTGGTCAGATCATTGTGTACACTCTTCATTTTGCGATTCAGCAAGTGTGAGAATGAGTTTTAACTGTCAAAATTGTGTACACTTCTCTTCCGTAAAAGAGAGTGAGTTTTGCTCTCCCTGTACACCACATTTCTCACAGTTAAAGAATCCAGCCCCAGGGTTAGAAAACAGCACTTCAACTCAGTGGAAGCATTGACCATAGGTGAAAATTCGACCATTTATAAGATTTATTTCTTTTTAAAAATTGCATGTTTCAGAACAAGTTTTGTTACCATTCCTATACATATATGTAATCCTTGTGGCAAGTTATAGCTTACAATTTCCTTTCTATTCTCGATAAAAAAAAGACATTCGAGAAAACTCACTCACACTCAAGGCATAATCGTCGAACTGTTGTGTATATTTTTTTAAAGCAACACAAATTTCACGAAACTAGATGAACAGAAATAAGCTCAAAATCCATTTTATTGAATACAAAGATTTCGATTTTTTACCCATTTCTGTACATATTTACCATTCTTGTTAATCCCTGCCAAAAATATTTTTCGATTCTTCCAAATATTTCTGTATCGATTAATGCCACCGTTCACTGAAAACTATAATTTTGCACTAAAACCATAATACTTTACGTGCCTTCTATTTAATTTCTAATAAATTTTTCGAGTTCTTGCTTATCAGTGTGTTAGGATAAGATTTTCATTGTAAAATTATTTGGTAGAAGCGCAAATCATCTTTGATTAAAGGTGCTATCATAGCGATAACAACTGCAAAGTATTGGAATTTCACTTTCATATAGCTTCTCAATGGTATATATATGTACATACATACGTACTTATGCATGTAGATTATCGTTATGCCATTTACTTATGTCATTCCTAATGATAATATTTATGACATATTGACGCTTACACTTTTGTTAATTGTTTGGCCGAACTTCTCCTCCAATTTGCGGTGTGCGTCCTATAAGGCAAAGGTGGAGGGAAAATATAAAGAAAAATATGAGGATGAGGATACCGATAAAGGTAAAGATGAAGAAGAGGAAGAAAGATTATAAAGAGATAGATAGACACAGATACCCAATCTGGGAACTATTTTGGGATTTTAGAGATTTTCGGGTATCTCGGAATTTATCGATATAGCAATCGATATTTTTGTCAATTTTCTTATCGATATTTTTATCGATTTTGTTATCGATATTTTTACCGATTTTCTAACGATATTTTAAACGATTTTGCTATCGATATTGTTATTTGTTTTGTTATCGATATTGTTATGGGTTTTGTTGTCGATTATTTATCGATTCTGTTAAAAGTTATTTATCGATTTTTTTGTCGATATTTTTATTGATTTTCTAACGATATTTTAAACGATTTTTTTTATCGATTATTTATCGATTTCGTTAGCAATTATTTATCGATTTGTTTGTCGATTTTGTATCGCTATTGTTATCGAATTTGCTATCGATTATTTAATGAACTTCTTATGGATAATTTTATCGATTTTGTTATCGATATTGTTATAGATTTTTTATCGATTATTAATCGATTTTGTTATCAATTATTTATCGATGTATTATCGGTTAATTATTGATTTTGTTATAATTTATTTATCGATTTGTTTATCAATTATTTATCGATTTTGTTATCGATGTTTTAATCAAATTTGTTAAAGATATCTTTATCGACATTTTTATCGATTTTTTAATCGTTTTTCGTTATCCCTTTTGTTATCGATTATTTATTGATTTTGTCATCGATATTTTTATCGTTCTTCTAATCGATTTTTATACCAATAGTATTATCGATTTTACTATCGAAATCGAATTTGTCATCGATTTTGTTATCGGTTTCGTTATCGATGTTTTGTTGGATGTTACTATCGATTTTGTTAAAAATAAAGATAAAGGGAAACAGGATAACATAAATTTTATTTGAACGAACAGCGGTAGAATTAGGGATCTAGATAGAAAAAAGAGAAAAAATATAACCTTAATCAAAAGTAGATGTGTGTATATATCAAATCCGATTTTTTTTTTGTACATCCGATTTTGATTTGTACTCGGTACAAATCACTTTATTCAGTTTACAACCATAAAAAATATAGTTTGAGCAATTTTGAAAAGTTCGAAATTTTACAGGAGTTATTTTTATTAACTATTTTTTGATGAATTCAGTAATTATTTATTATCCACTGATTCATAGCATGTATCTCGCTGATTTTTTTCATGATAATAGTTAATTAGACACGTTTTAGCCTGATTTTTTTTTTAATTTTTAAATAATCATTATTTTGTACAACGTTTTTATTTTTTGAAATTTGTTGTAAACCGAATAAAGTGATTTGTGCGAAAAAATCTTGACCGTCCAATTTTGGGTGACCCACTTGAGAGATTTTCACTCATACCAAACGCATCCCTAGGTCAACAGCGCATTGTTTGGGTTAGAAAGTAAAAAACTTTGTGAAACCCTTTTTAACATTCTTATTGGAACTTTACGTAAAGTTCGTTAATGTTGAAAGGCAGACGTACCATTGACAAAGTTTATAGTAAAATAGTAAAGATAAGATTTGTTTTCGTAAGAATATAATGAATGTATGATTGTTCTTATCTCGCGAAGTTTTATTTTATTTTATTTGATGACTTTCACAAAAATATCAATTTCACTTTTATAACCATAGCTTCACAACGGCATACATTACCTTATTATATGAACGAAATGACCCAAAACTAAACGTGCAAACGTACGCTAGACAAATTTGTAGTAAAATAGTAAATATTAGATTTGTTTACTTGCGTAATAATTCTATGATTGTACTTATCTCGCGAAGTTTTATTTTATTTTATTTGATGACTTTCACAAAAATAAAAATTTCACTTTTTTATCCATACCTTCACAACGGCATACATATGTAACTACATAGGTACATTAACCTTAGAATACTAACTTATGTACATACATAGGTATGTACATATCTGAATTTAATTGTGGCTCATTTGGGCATACTTGGCACTGTATGGCAAAAAGTGATAGTAGAAGTTTTCTTCCAAGGATTCTCTTGAAGGAGCTTTGCGGGTGGAAGGCCCAGTTAACTGAGTACAAATCAAAAAATGTTTTTTTTTGAAGAAGTAAGTATGTAGGTTTAAATACATTACAAAGATGTATCAGGTATAGAAATAAAATAGCTATCCAAGAAATGCGATGGACGGGGCAAGGAAAGGTAAACGTGAAGCCTTGCGACGTCTACTACAGTTGCCACGGAAAGGAGCGCAAATTCGGTGTTGGATTTGTGGTAGGAGAGAGACTCCGCCGACGAGTCAAATCCGAAGCAAAGCGAGATTATGAAAGATCTCGCTCATATGCGCCCATGCCCAGATGGAAGAGAAGGATGAGGCGTCCAAGGATCACTTCTATGGGAAGGGATCTTTGGCGCCACTATCGGAAAATTCAGCCTCCACGATGAAACGTCCGATAATGGACTGAGACTGATTGACTTCGCCGGGGCCCGAAACACAGTAGTATGCAGTACTAGGTTTCAGCATGAAAAGATCCATTAAGCCACATGGCTGTCTCCAGATCGAAAAACGAGAAACCAAATCGATCATGTTGTGATAGACGTGTTTCCACTGACTTAGACATACGCACACTCCGAGAACCAAACATCGACTCGGACCACTATTTTGCTGCAGCCAGGATAAGCACCCGCCTCCGTGCAGCAAAAAATGTGCGCCCAAAAATGCAAGGAAAGCTTAACTAGAAAAGCTTTAGTCACAAGCGACGGCTAATACATTCGCTCGGCTAGACTCCCACACCTGCTTTAACAGAGCACTATTCAACAAACCGAAAATGCGAGCAGTAGAAAAACATTTTCCGGCCCGAAAGAACGACTGGTATGATGAGGAGTGTCAAAAACCTGCAGATAAAATAGATGTCGCCTACAGGGCCACGCTACGATTGGGCGCAACGCGAGTCAAATGGGACCGTCATTGGGAACTGAAGACGGAAGCGATATATATTTGCCGCGATAAGAGGAGAAAGGCTGAAATACGTGAGTGCGTAGAGCTCAAAATGTTGCTCCACAGGAAAAACGGCCGGAAATTTTACCATAGAGTTAGGCGACTTACTGAAAGTTTCATGACCAGGGCAAACTCCTCTAAGAAAAACCCTGGCGACCTAGTGACCGATGTCCAGAATGTACTTAAATTATGGAAGGAACACCTTTCCATCCTATCGAATGGCAACAGCACTGAAAGTAGTGGATAAGACAATGGAGTCGATGTCCCACCGTCACTTACGACACAGTTATGAATCCCCCAATAATTTCTTGAAGCTCTTTCATTTGACATCCATCGTTAATATTTCATATAACTTGGGTATAAAATAGTTCAATTAGGCTTCTCAAATAGGTGGCAATCCTATTCAAAATATTTCCAAACTACTATTTTCGTAAACCTATTTTGTATGACACCCCCACTCTTTCGTTGGGAAAACATTAATTTTTCAAATAATGTTTATATTCGTTTATTCATTGGATATATTTGTTCGGGTATGCACCGGATTGGTTGACGTGTTATCTCTGCCTTGTGGACGACGATTTGTCGGAGAACATTCTGCGTATTTATTTGGCCATGACTTCTCGGATTTAATGTATCTTTATCACATCTAATATATTATTTACAGTTTGGGAATCTTACTAGTAAGATAGTTTAGATTCTTTACGAGAACTAAAAGAATTTTTTTTCCTTTGAATCGAAAGTGTTGAAAACCTTAAAATGTATTGTACTTAAAAAATAAATGTATGCTCGTTTTCCACTCTGAATGTGCATATAATAAAACCACGATGCTGCTTTTATTTTCAGATATTTACATCATTATTCTCAGTACCAGGGTCATTAGGGCAGCATTTTCCAGTTTAGAGAAGCTCTACATCTGCCTTCGCTTAATATAATTGCTCAAAGAAAACCCGTTATTTCCCCCTTAATCCCCAGAAAGACAAGCTCTTGGACTCATGGTATGCTTGGCTATATGGAAATCTTAGGGACAATGGCACCCACACCGAAACCTGCAACTACTAATTACTGCATACCATCTAGTATATTCACTAAAAACAACAAAAATACCATACCAACTCGACAGGATTAGTACAACACAAATGCAACACTATCAAGGCGTATTAATACAGAAGGCTCTAAACTTGACGGAAAGGTTGGTGGAGAAGTCTTCTACCTAGAGCTGGAACTAAAAATATCTCTTCGGTTTCTTGGCAACTCTAGTGATACTTTGCGAAAGTGCTGGCTATTCAGGAGGCTACTCTGCATCAGGTCAAAAGATCTAAGGTCAAAAGACATATATTTATCTTCTGACAGTATAGCAGCCCTGAAACTCTAGACTCATGCATACACAATACGAAGTCTCTCACTGAATGCCACATATCTCAAAACAAGATTTCCCAGCGGTATAGAATACAACGCAACGGTGCCTGGACACCGAGATATTGAGCGAAACTGCAAAGCTGACTAATTGGCAAGCAACAGCACGAATACCCCAAGTCTTCCGGAGAAGGACATGCTTGGTGATTTGGGACTGGGTCTACCCTTGGTACGAAAAAAAAACGGGAAAATATATGTATAAAACATAAATACTTCAAGCATATCTGAATCGGTTCTCAAGTCAAAGGCAACATCAAATCGGGCTTCTCTCAACTGTAAAATTAAAAGTATTTTCAAAATACGGTAAAACCAAATAAACATATTTTTTTTCATCTTACAAAATATGTATTTGAATATAAGTAGCTATTTTATTAAGAAAAAAGGTGTAAATCATAACCTATCGCAATCCTTCTTCGTTACATGTTCGATGCCCTCACGCAACTCGATTCAATATTTTATTTTATGCTTACTGCACTTTTTGTTTACACTTGCCACCCCTTATCTTTTGCAAGATCCAGCGTATTGCAAAAACAGAAACTGCGAATGCTACCAAAACCGCGACCAGAACTAGGGCAGCAACATCCAGTAAATAGAATTGGTACCACTTCAAATCCATGCCAGCAGCGCGCAAATGACGCGCTCCATTGTGACGTATCACATAGTCGATCCAATAGATTAAAGTCTCGCGCGGACCTATGGGACGATCGCGGAAAATGCGCGAGAACCGTTTAGCAGTATCCCGGTATTTGGGATTGAAGAGCACCTCATTCAGAGCGCTCGTGAAATCATCATGAGTGAGCGTATGGTTATCCAAAGTAACGGCAAATCCAGCAGTCTCGGCTTTCTTCAGATTTAATCGCTGGTGAAGAAAAGAAGATTAGTAACAAGTAATTTTTAGCAAAAAAAAACCGACTTCAACTCCCATATAAAAAAAATATATATATATACATCGCATGATCCACTGATCGGATCTCAACCAGATTAGTATGGGACCACCTCTGAGACACTACCTTTCCGATGCAAAAAGAAATCGGTTGACGTGGTCCAAAGTTATGCGGTAACATACATAAAAAAAAAA
>NW_016163012.1:0-3042 GCF_001687245.7 Rhagoletis zephyria | reverse complement strand
TTTGGTGGATTGATGTGCAAACCACCGACAAAAATCATGTTGTCCATTTTAGGTTCAGCGAACGCTAATGGTGTGTAGTTATTGATTAATATAGCAGAGTGATTCTTCTCCATCGCCGAAACACTGGGGAATTCAACTGTGAAAAGTCAGAAAATTATAACAGTAGTGGGATAACTAATCAACTCATGCACAGCTGAATATGTCTTACTTGGCAAATGTCCAAAGTATTTCTGTACAAGCGCATCCATTTTCGGAAAATACTCAAATTCACGGAATAAATCAAGGCGAAGTGAGCAATAGCTATTCAGGGCGCGTTCCCAAAAGTTCATGCGATCAGAAAATGGTAAAAATTCCATAGGCACATACGACCAAGGTGTCACATGGCCGAACATTTGGCTCATGTAGTTTTGTTGTGCAAATGTGGCTGAACTGACAACGGGTATTTTATAGACGTGGGCCAAGGCAAGAAAGGCTTCTTGATGTAACTGCTCTACCAGTAGCAGATCGTAAACGCCTTCTGTTTTTTTGGAATTTATCAGAGCCTGTACTTTTGGCTGCTTTAACGTGTGTTCGTTACCTAGCACAGCCACATACTTTATGATTTCAAAATAAGTCGATAAACTATTTTCCATTTCTAGGTTGGTTTTTTTCCCGATAATTTCCTTAACTGAAACGAGGCAGCATGTATGTACATACAGATATGCATATATATGTACGTATGTACTATACTAATTAAAGTTTGAATAGGTTATAAAATTTTACCAAACTTCCATGAATCAAACGCTGGTTCAATGAGTATCTCTGTGTAGTTGCTGCCCAATTTGAGTGGTTCCAGCGTAATTGCGGTTATCATAGTGACCTGAAGGTGTGCTAACCAGAAGTGTTTTTAAGTTTATATAATAAAATATTATGAGGCTGCTGCTTATACCTCATGGCCATGTTTCACTAACTCGCTAATCAGGGTGCGATGCATCTGGTAGTGACTTACGGTCTCAGCTGCGTAGACTGCAAGTATTCTGGCGCCATCTGTTGAAGGTGCTTGAGCCGCAAGCATAGCGAATGCCAGTAGGCCGACAAGAATTCTGGAACACTAAATATGTTCATAGGTACATAAGTGGATGTATCGAAATAATATTTAAATAGTAACGGGCATATATATATGTATGTGCGTGTGTTTACTATAGGGGTATTCATGGAGTCTTCCAAAGCCCTTGCACGCTAAAATCCGGTTTTCCTATGGGACATCTTTGTACACCATGAACCGTACAAGGTATTGGCAAGACTACTAAAATACCCCAAATATCTTCCCTCCTTAACGTCGTCCACGCGCACTATGAACTACATTAACTATGCTGATGTCTCGCCTCCAAAAGCAGGGATCACACGATTTGTACATTTGTACATTGTCTCAGTAACAGAGTGGTGTTATTTGGATAGATAAAAATTTGTAGACAATACCACTCTGTGACTGCCAATATGTACAAATCTGTACAAATCATGTGATCCCCCCTGCTGATCGCGCTCGATCAACCCCCAAAAACTATGTTCACCGCCGCTCCTGTTTTCGTAACTGCTTATTTATCGTCGAAAAGCAACTCATCTCAACATTTTCCCTACTAACCGGTTTCTTGGCTGCTAGTCAGCTCATCATCGAATTAAAAACAAGAACAAAGCCTTTACGCATTTCATACGTCACATGCTCTCCATGCTGACACTAGAGAAGCTCTGACCACCATCAACACCACCTGCTCCGTTTTAAGGCTGGTTTTCACAATGCCAAATTGAATGACATTTGTCGTCAAATAAGTGAAAACAAATTGTCAAATTGGACTAAAAAAACGGTCTATCGTTTGATTTAGGTCAGAATATGATTTCAGTCGTGTATATGCACTGCTAATTTGACTATCTATCCGCTTTTGGCCAATAATATATGTAATCGGAAAAGGTATGAATAAATGAGATAAAATCGTCCCAAACATGACAACAAATTTTGCCGTCAAAATTTGACATAGTGAAAACCAGCTCTTAGTCGGCGTCGCTGTTAGCATAGCTGCATCTTAAAAACTCGAAAGTCATTTGATCACAGACATCCGGACAAACTGGGTATTTTATTCTTTTTTCTGAACTGGAAAATATTAGCGCTATTATCTAAAGGTTAATGATTCTAATTATTAAATTATAAATCGAAATCGAATGACTTGTTTTCGTTAATAAAAAAATCCACGGAAAAGGCAAAGATTTCTGGGCCAAAAATCCGGGCATTTCTAAAGCATCGAAGCCGAACATACAATTTTGTTTTTAGGATAAAAATGGCTTAATACAGTTTTATTTAAAACAAAGCAAAATATAACTTACTATCTAAAAAACATGTACAAAAAAATTCCAAAATTTTAGAACATTTATAAAAATTAGACGAATTAGAGTTAAGGTTCATCACAATTGGAAACATTTTAATCAGATTTTCTAGAAGTGTTTCGAGTATGCTACATTTTGAAGCCCATTAAATTTTAGTATAATAAAATGCGAGTTGGTAGAAGCTTTGACTTACCGTTGATTTTTGGCAATTTTTTGATCGCGCATTTTCTTCCATACACAGTATGTTCAACAATTTTTTTGTATGGAGAAAACAGGCAACACCTTCCACAAAATTAACCATATATCAACGGTAAATTCTAGCCACTTCAAATTTCCATTTTGAATGGAAAAGGTTACAAAACAGCATACTCAGAATGTTTCTAAGAAATCGAATGAAAAATCATAACCACGTTAAATTATAATCACCATTTTTATTCAACACCACCAAAGTGAATATTTTTCTTCACTAATTCACAAATGTATTTTTACTTTTTTGGGTTTGCATGCCTCGACCCACCGCACTCTAAAACTAAATCTTAACACTTCAAACACTAGTTATTTAAGGAAAAAATTGTGTGATACATTTTTTACATTTTCTGTTGTAGGCGCAGTGGGCGTAGATAGCTCTGAGTTCGGGAGAGGGGTGATGTGATTTGTTCAATTAGAACCCGAATCTCACAATCTAGA
>NW_016163011.1:18386-38987 GCF_001687245.7 Rhagoletis zephyria | reverse complement strand
ATTTTCATGCGTACGTCATAAATTTGGTACTGGTTCAACAACCTCGGTTAGGTTGACGAACTTTTGACCCAACTCTGAGCATACATACGAAAGCTCTTTCGCACACAATTCCCTACCAACTATCCACATTTCATGCTTTTCAAATGATATCCATTTGCGAAAGTTTTCATAGCTCAAACACTTTGTTGAATACGCGCAGCTGTGCAATATAAGATGTTTTTGTGTTTACATATATACATGCATATGTATGTATATATTTTCGAATGTTCTTATATACATTGTTGCTGTGGTTTTATACTATGTCGTAGCTCAGCAGCTTTTATCGAAGCTCAACTTGTCTGCCAACTGCGACGGTGGCGTCAATAACGTCATCGTTGCTGCTTAATCAAAGACCTACATTTTGCAGTGGTTGTTGTTGTATTGTACCGAAGTTCCTACCCGAACATCGTACTCCGAATGTGTGTCTCTGTGTCGTCGTCTGTCGTTTGTCGTTTGTCGTTATTCGGCTGGCGAGGACGACGACAACGACTGAAGTAACTTCGTATTCGTGGGCAATTGTGCTGACCTTCGATTCTATTTTTAGATTGTACTAAATATAACCCGGGGTCAGTGCATGGATACAGAAATGGCAGCCACCCAAAACAAAAACCGCCCAGCTGCCTGCCAACCAACACCCACCCAGTTGCTTGGTTAGATTCGCCATTTTGCTTGTTAGTTGTTGCGTGGTTGAGGGTTTTATGTTGGTAAATATGGTGATGCTGAATAAATACATAAATATTTGCTTATATTATTTCATTTATATTTTGCTCCCCTGCATTTCAATGAAAGATTTAATATTATAAAAGAAAGTTTTACATCTGAAAAGTGTTTAATAGTAAATAATTAAATAACACTGTAGGAAAAATTTCAAGTTTTGAAACAAAACAACCGCCTAAACATGGGGAGAAATAAGAATCAAAAATTTTGTACGCCCAAGTATGATAGACATTTTATTTTTTTATATTATATAATGTTTATAAATGAATTATATTTTTATAAATCATATGTTTTTGAGAAAAATACACCGTAGTAATTTTAAAATTATATTTCTCGACTGAAAAATGAGATATTCGCGCTAACTCGATGGCACTCAGTGTGCTTTTTTAACACTTCATGCCAATTATTCGTAGCACTTTTAACAGAAGCAATATTTTGATATGCAACAAAATGGCTTTGAGAGCTAATGTAATTGCCTTTCATGAAAAAATATTAATATTGAGGCACAATCACTCCTTGACTTTAAAAAAAATTGGTCAAAAGTAGTGTTCTTCGAAAAAAAACTTGCAAAATCCACGGGATTTATTCCAAAACAAACATTTTTTTTTATTATACTAGTATTATAGATTTTGAGACGAGCAACACGATTCCACTGTTCAAAATTCGAAAAAAAATGTTAACACCTTAATTTAAAAAATGCATTATTTATTGCATTTTTATCTATTTGCATGGCAATCCAAAGTTTTCACGTTTTATAGGCTTAATGCTTTCGATTGGTATATAATTTGTTCATTAAACAAATGAGTACAGAATTAAAGAAATAAAAATAATTTTTGAATATTTAATTAAAAACATCCTTGCCAGGATTTTTTCAGCCAACCCACTGGCGAAATATTTCCTAACACGTTAAATTTCATAAAAAGTAGATTTCATTCATTAAACAGATGGGTGAAGGTCGTGCCTTTGTCGGATCTCCTTCGGTATTATTTAGTTTTTGTTTTTAATATTTTTTCGAAATATCAATAAAGATAAGGAAGATTAATTTTGCAAGTAATTAGCTCGAGACTCAGCCATAAAATTTATATAAATTATATAAATTATAAAAATTATTATAAATTTATATATAATAATAAATAGTGTGTGAAAGTTTTGAACCATTAATTAGTCTTAAACTATTATTTAAGTTATGTAAAAGGGCATACTATACCGTGTTGAATGACATATTAAAAGTTGATGTAAATCGTTTGACGGTGTTCACTATCAGGGGATTGTAGTGCATTATCAGAGATTGCGGAAGTGACAGATCCAACAGCTTTGAAGTATTCATATTTGTACTATATGAAAAGTTGGCGTGATTAATTCTTGGTCTTCTATTAACGTATTCTCTAAATTTTATTGAGATACCTTAAGTTTTACTCCATTTATAACTAATTAATATTTTTTGAAAAATTGACTTTTGCTCGTTGTAACCAACTTGGTCTTTTTTTTAAAGGTGTCTTATGCCACTTTCAAATTAAACGGCTAAAATAATTTAACAATAGCAATTTCTATTGCTTTTTTATAGAGAACTCTAACTGAGATTTGAAATATTTTTCCTGAAAACGTTAAATCTTTATGGAAGACGCCGAAGGTCTTAGATGTACATACATACATACATCTGAGGAAAATTTATACAAACTTCGACAATGTACGTACATATCTAAATGTTTCATTGACTAACTAAGTGCACTTGTACTGGGAAATTTGCAAGCGGCCATTAAAATATAAACACTTTTGAATAGCTTCGTATGCATATAGATGCTTGAAGCCGTTGCCGCACGGCCCCTTTTGTACCCATACAAAAGCGGCGGTCGTATGACGTTGATGCTAAGCGACGCCAGCGCTGCTGCAACATAATAGGTAAATACATACTACATATGCTATACATATATAGTATATATGTATGTTAGTACATAAATATCGTGTCTATATACATAGTCATGTACCATGTATGTACATATGTAAATGCAAAGCAACTGCATGGCACCGCTTTTACTTTTGCGTAGTAGATGACATTGAGCCACTTGCGCCACTCAACTTACCAACCAAAGTTTTATCCACTGTTGCTGTGTGGCTGCCTGCCGCTGCGTTATTGCTCTTGCTGTTGCCTTTGCTGTTGCTGTTACTGTTGTTATTGCTAGTGCTACATATTGCAATCGTTGCCGCTGATGACGTTGACGATTTTGTTGTTGCTTGCAGCACATATTCTCTAAGTTGCCGCCTTTGCAGACTGACACTGACTGCCTGGCGTTTCAATATACATACATAGTTGTTTTTTTTTTTGTTGTTCGGCGATTTTTTCAATGGCGCTTGATGCGTTTGCTATTGGCTGCAAAACAGTCGGAAGTTTCATTCAACAAAATGTTGCATCTGAAGCGCAGGGTCGGCAAGTGCGACGCGGCAAATGGTATTCGTTCTCGACAACGACGGCGGCGTCGGCGGTGGCGGTGGCGACTACGGCATTGGCGACAGCAGTGACCATGCGTCTGCTGACATTTTGCCACATGGCATCATCGGTCGCCATTTGGCAGGAATTTTTTCCTTAACACCTTATTTTGTTGCTGGTTGTATTTTTTATTTTGCTCCGGTTCGTCGTCAGCGTGCAAATTGAGGTCAATCTATTTTTACGTCTGCTGCGTTGTTGTTGTGGATTTATGTATATATGTACAAACATACACCGTGTCCTCCTAACCAATCTTCATTGCAACCGTTGGATTCGTGCTAATGCATCCCCCCGAAAGCATCCGTCGCTACATTACCTTTCCTTTCTACTGTTCTACCCCGCCGGACCACACATTCATTAAGCGCACACATTCAGTTGCCTTTATATTACCGTTATACCTACGCTGCACACATAAATGCTCCAAAAACGTTGCAAGCATCACATGTTGCAGTGCCGAATTTGCAGCCTGTGTTGCTTTTTATGTTGCCAACAGCTGCTGCTGTTACCGTTAACGTTGTTCCTTCTATTAACATTGCTGTTGCTGCTACATTGCTCTGTTACTTTGTTCTGTTCGGATCGTGGCGCTGCCACTGTTTCTATTTTCTGTTGTTTTTATTGTTGGATGCACATAAATCTATACATATGTACATATGTATATTGGTGCATAGGTGCATAAGTGCACTATTCGATGACGCAGGGAACGGCAGTTTTCTAGAGCAGTGTATATACATACATATGTATGTATTTAGTATATGTATATTTTTGAACAGCTTTAAGTGCCGCAATTGTGACGTCAACTGTAGCATATCTTTAAATTCTCCAATAAAGGGTTGCAAAAAAGTCCAAATAAATTTAAATCATAAATTCGTAGAAGACGAAGGCTAGAAAATAAGGCTGCTTCCTTCGCGAATTACCTTTAATCAAGAGCTGTTCTTTAGGCGCGACTATGTATGACTAACACTTAGCGCCTAAATGCATGCTATGCACTGCTGCACGTGTAGAAATTTCCTTCATTACATTTATGAAATTTTTGAACATGTACTTCTCAACGGCCATGTAGTAAAACTTTCTTAGTCTGATGCCATACTCCGAAAAATGCTTCTGCAGCTTTTTGCGGACTCTGCATGGCTTATAACAGGTACCCTTCAGGAAATGTATTCAACTATAAGCTAACTTTAAGTTGATTAGGAAGGAGCTAATACTCACTATTATCTGTATATTTTCTTTGACGAAACCTAACTATATTTCTATGGCGATAACCGCAAAATAGTCTGCAATAGATGTAGTCAATGGTGGTTACCTCTGCATTTGATGACACTAACTTGTAACTAACTACTTTTGGACATAAAATATCAACAGAAAAATAGTTTTGTCTCTTTATTTATTTACTTTTATTACATTTCATATTGGTTTAGATATTCTGCTGTAGGTGGTCCCATATTCGAACTCCGTCAAACATAACTTCAAAATGATAATATGAAATATCGATCTTCCTTTTATTTGTCCTCAACAGGATATTTAAATAGAAACGCGTTTAAAGAAAACAATCTTCTGCATTACTCCTGCATTACTTGTCAACTAGTTTCAAGTTAGCTTTTTGTAGCTAACTACAAGTTATATATTTTATAGAAATCCCGCAAAAAGTGAAGTACAAATGTGTTATATTTTATCAATTGATAATTTTTTCTGCGGGATAATAAATGGTAATGGTTGAATAGCATTGGCCACAGTGCCTACCCACTACTTTTTGGTCCAATAAATATATATATATTTTTTTTAATATATGCAATAATACTGATCTTCCATCTCACTTAGTTATTCAGCTGTAATAAATCGTAAAAAGACTAAGAGGTTGACAATGATTAGGTTTTAATAATAGTACTAGGAGTGCCAGTTATTGTCGAAATTCCACCGACTTTCTAGTGTTTCTTGAACAATTTATTTGCATTACATATTTATTTTTTTTGCCAATTTCGCTATAATAAAGAAAACTCTCCTCTAAGATGCAGAAAGCAAAAAAAAAAACAAAAACTCACAAGGAAAACCAACATGTGAAAACTTGAAAATTCTCCTTAAGAAAAGAGTTCCTCTGAATCACGCTACTAACATCATCACTCGCTTTCGTTTTCTTATTCGTCTGCTCATACGCTTCCGTATTACTATCTATATTACTCTTCGCATTCGTATTCACGTTCATATTCGTCCTTGTATTCGTATTTTTCTTCGGTTGATCTTCGTATTTGTAGTTGTCTTCGTACCTGCTTTCATATTTGACTTCGCAGTCATATTCGTATTCATATTCGTCATCGTCCTTATCCTCGTATTCGTCTCTATATTCGTTTACGCATTCGTATTCGTCTTGGTTTTCGTTTTTGTTTTGGTTTTCGTATTCGTCTTTGTCGTGTATTCGTCTATAAATTCATATCCGTATTTTTCTTCGTGTTGGTCTCATATTCATCTTCGTATTTGTCCTCGTCGTCGATTTCATCTCGGTAATTGCCTTCATATTCATTATCATATTCGTCCTCGTCCTCATATTCGTGTTCGTCTTTAGTTGGTCTTCATATTCGTTTTCATATTTGTCTTCCTCGTCGTATTCTGATGATATTCGTGTAATTGATCCTATTTGTGTTCGTTGACGCCTTCGAAGCAAAAAAAAACACCTGTGCGATTCTGTCGGAATGAATCCGAATCTGTTCGATTGTAACGCAGCAAAAACGGTCAATTTATAGATAAACATAAAACATTTTTCAACAAAAATAAGATTCTTAACTTTTCAACATCAAATATGTTTTGTTTTCTTACGTTCAATTTTGTTTTGATATTGTAAAATCCTACTACTGCCCAATCTCGTTCTCAAAACGCGGCAATCTGCGATTTCTTTTCTTTTCTTTGAAATGGAAAAAATTGTGGATAGGATTGCCAAAGCGTTGTTCTTTTAGGCAAATAACATAATAAACACATACGGCCAGGAGACATGGCAACTTTGAGGCACGTCCTTTGCTTTTGTCCAGCCATACTAAGAATGAAATACCAAGTGGGACTCCAAGCGTTCTCTTTGGTTCACTAAAAGTGTTGGCATCCCAAATGATGTCAGGCTAACCTAACCTAATCTTGGTAGAGGACACACATACACAGAAGCAAATGTAATTATCTCAAGGTCATGGTCGAAAATAAAAAATAAAGGGATTCCCCTCTAATAATTAAAAAAAGGTTATTTTCCCTTGGATATTTTAAACTCAACCCTACATTCCGAACTTATTTTGATTATTCAGTTAGTACTTACAGTAGTTATGGTAACCCTACATATCGCACACCGTCTTCAAAAGGGGCACAACCAACTCGAAATTATACCTTTGTCAGAAAATGCGAAAAACTATTTCTTAGCACATGCTAATCATATGGGCAAGGGAGACTTTACCTTAGGTCCTTAGGTTTGTTTAACAAATTATAACACAAATTTGCTCCAGCTCTTGCTGAAAGTTAGATAAAAGCTCTGTGTACATTTTCTAGCGCATAATTTGAAAAATGACAAATTTTGAGTTGTGTCTCTTTTGAGGACGGTGTGCGATATGTAATGCTGGATCTGTGAATAGTAAAGATCAGATACAATTCCTTAGGGTCTCTAATAATACCGCTCACTTACATTACTTACAAAAATATATAGCAGTTGTTGTATTATGCTTAACAATAATTTCGCCCCTTTTCAATATTATCTAACTTTTAACATGCTTCATTACTAAAATTGCTGTTGACCACTATAGCAAAAAAACTGTTTTAAATATTTGCTCGATAATTTAATTAGCAAACAATGTTGCAACAAGAAGAAACTGGCACTCTTAACGCACATAACGAGGAAACGGGCGAAATGAGAAGGTTTAAAGGTCGTCTATTTTTCGTTATGATAAATAAAGCAATTTACCATTGAGAGCTAAAAATAAGCATAGTCAAAGCCAAAGCTAGCGCCAGCGCCAGCAGCAACATTGTTGTCGTCGTCGTTCACCTTCGTACTTACATGCAGTTGCACTAAGCCAAACCCAACCAAAACAAGCCAAGAGCAGTAAATAGGGTTGAGCTGTAGGGCTGCTGGAACTGAACTCGTTTTTCCAAGACGACTCGCATATCCTTTGAAGGCGGCTCACAATGGCTTGTTGGCGCGATGGCGAATGTGACTTCATTCACAAATTGCAATTAATATTGCTGACGCTGGGATTTATGTACGTATGTTCGTACGTCTGATTGTTTCTTCGTTGCTTCATAGCGGTTTTCTTGAATGACCGCAGAATATTAAGAGTTATGCAATTAAAATAATAGAGTGGGGGTGGCGTTGATACATACATATGTATCCACACATGTAGCTACCAAAAACTATTACAATCAATATACATACATACATTAAAGATTCAGAATCTTCGATATCAATAGGCAAACATATTTTCTTTAAACTCCTTTTACAGCTAAAATATACTTCTAAGGTATAAAGAATTATATATCATGGGTACGGTGACCATCCGTCCTATATTATACGGGACAGTCCTCTTTTTTGACCCATTGTCCTGGTAATTTATTTATTTTATACGGAACGCCAAATGTTCTGTATTTCTTTCAATGTTCTGTATTTGTCCCGTATTCGGTGTTTCGACGCCTTAACAGCTCATTAAAATGGCATGCCTATGAACGAGTTTTAAGTGATGTTGGTACATACATATATGATAGTAATTTTCTCCATGAACAGTATTTTCTAATCTGAATGCCTGTGATTCGAATCGAGGAATACATACAGTGACTAAAATAGAAATTGGAACTCGATATTTTAGTAAGTTTTGACTATTTTTCCTTACTTTATTTAATGTTTATTATTTATTTTATGAAAGTAAAGCTCTTTTCCTAACGAAAACCATATAATACCAAATTTTCAACTTTGTGCAAAAAAACTATAAAAATTAATAATTCTGCAAGGTTTCACCAAAAATTCAAACTTTTTAATTAGAATCTTTAGAAAAAAATTTGGTTTGCAGTTTTGTAACTCAGTATTGTAAAATGCGAGTGGAAAGTGCTGCTGATTTGCTTCCCTTTAAAAAAAAAAATGGTCGAAAATACTTACTTTATATGAAAAAAATGCGTAACACCGTAAAAAAAAATCCAAAAATTATTGGTAAGCCTTAGCAACTTAAAATTGCACTTTATTATACTAAACTTAAGCGAATTTTTTTAACAAATTTTACGGGGTAAATACCTCGAGAGAAAATTATCCTACAAATTCATTATGTTACTTTAAGGATACTGTTTCAAGGCTAATACATCTAGAATCATTGAAGAAGGTTTTAAGATCTGTAAGCTGTTGTGGAACAAATTTGCAAAATAATTTTTTGTCCCGTATTCGGCTCTCATAAATATGGTCACCGAAATCATCGGTATTCATCTAACCGCTTAAATGCTTCGTAACCGCATAAACCTTGTAAATAAACCGGTTGTCTATACAAAATTAAATAAATTTACAAAGATTACCTTATTATGAGGCTTTACTTGGCATTTCCAGTTGGTGTCAGTTGGCACAGAGGAGAAACGACTGACGTGCTGTTTTGGACTCGGCTAAAATCGCTTAGACGGCTACAACGCCAATTAAGAAGAATAAGAAGCTAAGTAGCAGTTTAGGAATAGGGTTTATGTACACTAAAATTCATACAAGGAATAAGTAAAGTTGAGCTTGCAAAAGAAAGGGACATTGGCAAAGGTTAAATTAAAAGCATGGAAACCTAAAGATAAAGACAAAAAGGAAGGTAAATTTAAATACTTAATATAATTATAAATATTCAACAATTTTTATTGAGCTTGAGGCCGTTTTTAATGAACAACTTTATTGTATTTATAATATAATGAGGTGGGAAGAAAATAATAAAGACAAAGTTCAGGATAACGGTAAAGGAAAAGTTAAATATAAATATAAACATAAAGATAAAGATAGAGGAACGATAGAGTCAAAGAAAAAGATAAGACTGAAGAATGAGATATGTGATGTTATGCTGTGTCATAGTATGTGATATTATGTTATGTTATGTTATGTTGTGTTATGTTATGCTATGTTATCTTATGTTATATATGTTATTATATGTTAAGTTATGTTACGTTGTTCAACGCATTTCACCTTAACTTACCACAGCTCACTTCAGGGGTTAGCATTTCACCTCAACTAACAACTTAACTTACCTCACCCCAACTCTCTTCATTTCATCTCAGCTCATTTCACCTCACCTCTCTTCAACTCACCTCTCTTCAACTCATCTCAACTCAACTTACCCCAACAAATAATATTTCTCACCCAGGGATATCTCTTTATTAAAAAAAAAAAAATGTGTGTGTATTTTGACTTATTTCTGGTCTGTCTGTTTTTTTTATGTAATTCAGCTATGTGTGTATTCATAGACGAAACCAAATTTTTACAAAGTTATGAAGTTAACAAATAAAGAAAAAAATGAGCATATAATGTTTACACATATGCAGTGGTTGAAAAAAATTTTAGCCGGGCCAAATTTTGACAAGTTTTCACACTTTAATTGTCATATATATTTTTTTTTTATTTATTTGATTTATTTTTTTTTTTATAAAAATATTGTCAATTCTTTAGCAAAAACCGTATAAATCCAAGTTTCCGTAATTCCAAGCTTTGCGTAATATTAAAAAAATCTACAAACTTTGGTAAAAATATCGGGCTTTTTAATTCGATTTTCTGGCAAGATTTTGAGTATGCCCACAATTGTAGTAAGTGCAAGTTTCAAGTGGCTAAAAATGTTCGCTTTAAATTTTTTTCCGAAAGTGTTGCGGTTTTCTTCCACATAAAAAGAGTGTGTTTATTCGCTATAGGAACACAAATGCGACAAAGAAAATTCCAAACCAACGGTAATTTGTATAATTTTCAGGATTGCATAATCAGCTCTTTTAGTTGCTGTTGCATTTCTTATGCGACTTTTTTACTTCATTATGAAATTAGTGAAGCAAAAAAATAAAATAATTAATTAATAACTAATTCCTCACAAAAAGTAGTTTATCTCCCGATTCTTCACTTAAACTGAAATGCCCCACAAAAAACGGTCTATTCCCCGATTCCCCACGCAAACTCAAATTCCCCGCAAATCGGGGAATCCCCCACGAGTTGGCTTCCCTGCCTCGGCTCAACTCACCCTATCTAAACCCCCTCACCTGAACTAACTTCACTTCAATTCACTTCACCTTAACTGAAAACTTAGGAAAAAGGCCATACATTTTTTTAAACCCTTATCCTTTAAGCTATTAAAACAAACAAAAGGCAAATCTACATACGTAAAAATATGAAGTATGAGGCCTCAACCGACGAAGTCAATTATAATCGTAATACTCTTTATTTGGTAATTGAACACTTTTACAAAATATCTGCATACATAACTTGTGCAAAACGAATGATTTACGAAATACCTTGTGATATTATTTTATTTAAAGTCATGCGAATTGTTGTATGCTCCTTTAAGAAATACAAAAGCTATCAGTTCATGCAATTGGTATACAATTAAATGCATTCAATTGCAAGCATCCTAAAAATTGTTTGCACAGCAGCTTCCTCTCTGTCACCGCTGAACCATAAGCTGTTTAAGTGTACTGGCAATTGGATGGCCTTAACCCCAAACGTGAGTCAATTAAAACGCGCTGATGACGTCAAAACTATGACGTCATAACTGCAACGGTACGATGCATATCATCTGCATATACACACAGCCATATATAAACGCATATGAGTTGCTGTAAACTAGGTCAAATGAATTTAAATATATAGATACCTGTGTATGTATGTACATATGTACAAAAATATGTGGATGAAAGCATCCCTCGTCTCCACTTTAGCTCCAAAGCGACGTACTTGCGGTTAGGGCAACTGACGTTGAGATATGCTATTTTGTTTTACTCAGCTTGCCGGAGTGTGTAACAGTGTCATCTACGTCAAATTCTATTTAAGAAAGTTTTTAAATAAGTAAATATTGTAATCTATTTTTTTAATCCAATAAAACACAAGTAATTTGCTATAGATTTTCGAAATCATTGGCGATCTCTTGCGAGAGGAGGGATTATGTACATACATATATACATATATGCATACGGTACGTGGTATGTATATAACCACATGGAAGGCATTTAAGAATGTGGGCGGTTTGTTTGGTTGAATTCAAAATTTTAAAACATTTGTACATTCAGTAAATACAGAAATATTTAAGAGTAGATTTAAATATAATAGGATGTTCCACAAGCTACTCGAAGTCACTACAAGTTACATTTGTATGCCTCGCCGGCAATTTACTAGTAAAGAGAGAGCAAACGCTCCTGTCAAAATAGCAGAAACTAACACAAACTGTAGTCGGAAAATTTTTGCGAGCATAATCTGCTCCAACAAACAAATGTGTTCGTAGAAGTTTGCGCAAAACTGTTTCACGAATTTCTGCTTAAGGAGAGTAAATTTTTTCAGTTCTTTTGCGTTGCGCTCGCAGTTTGAACTTAGCTCGAGTTTTTCTTCGAGTTGCTCGTGGAACAAACCTAATATGTGTGTATGTACATTAAGGTGGTCCTTATTTTTTTGTTTTTGATTTTCCAAAATTGGAGCCCAGTTTTGTGTGAGGTTGCGGTAAAAAAAAAGTACAAAAATAACAACTCCATCGGCACGTGCATTGAACTTTGGGGGAACAAAATTGGGGCAAAATGGAAAGCAAACGCTCGTAATTTCTCAGGAGTTGCGATAAGCGAGGTAAATTTTATAAGCAACCTCAATAAGTATTATTTCGAAACAGGAGTGAGCGATGAGATTATTGCTGTGAAATTAATTACTACGCCAGATGACACCATTTTTGTTTTTTTTTGCATTGCCCAACTTCAGATAAGTCAACGACGTAACAACAATAAGGAACTATTGAACTGGCTGTTTTATTCTTTAGCGGTGATTTGGGTGAATACAAGTTTAAAAAACGTATACCCAATCACCACGCACGATGGATGTTCAAGATCAAGGCAATTTACTGCTTAAAATATTTATTTATTTATCGTTTATACGTAAAAGCCTGATATGCCTGTACTGATGCTGTCAAATCCCTAATCAGGATTTGAACTTTTTGAAACCACTTCACTTTCAGAAAAAGAAAGATTCGTCCAATTAGAGAGTGAAGAAGAATCGGAAGAAGGAAATGGTGAAGAAGATGATGACGACAATAGCTATGATGGTTCTGGAGATGTCGCTAAAATTCCGTTGTTTTGTTTGTGGAGCCCATAAAGGCTTGGCGATGCAGGGTAAGTTGTTTCTAGAAAAATATTTGAGGTACAAAAATATTGGGGGTTGTTTGTACAATTTACCTCCCTTAGCGCCACTCCTGAGTAGCTTTTTCCCTCTATTTTGCCACAATTTCTTTCTAACAGACACATGCGGCATAGCAATTTTTAACCAATAGAGCTGATACTTTTGCCAATTTTTTTTTACCCTAACTTTGCACAAAATTGGCCCACGATTTTGAAGTCGATAAGTTTTCAATTCCCCCACACATTGAGGGTCCACCTTAATGTATATATGTACATATGTACACAAGTATACAAGCATATTTGTAGGGATAATATTTAGTTGTTCATTTAAACAAGTTATATTTTTAGCTGAAGAAGAAATACATACAAACATATATGAATATATACATATAATCGCCCACACATGAATATTTTGGTGAAAAAATAAGAAAATATTTACTTATGAAGGAAACTATGGTGGTTCTTGGAAGTACAAAGTAGACTTGTTTTTAACAATAAAAAAACTGCTTTAGAAACTCTATCTTTTCCGAATTTCTTTGTTGTTACTTTATGCCTTATCTTTCCGTCAATTCATTATCCGTAACACACGCCTGCGAAATTTAACTTTTTTCTCCTTCCAATGATTATGGTATTTTTGTAATATCTGGCCGGCCGCTGTGGTGTAGTAGTTAGCAGAGCACGCTACCATTCCGCAGGGCCAGGCTTCAAGCCCGGTTCAACCCAATATCAAAAAAATAAAAAAAATTATTTTCTAATAGCGCTCACCTTTCGGATGGCAATAGCAAACCTCCGAGTGTATTTCTGCCATGAAAAACAGCTTCTCATCAAAATACAATCGTCGTTCGGAGTCGGGTAAAACTGTAGGTCTCAACCGCGAAACCATTCTAAAAAAAATTCTCAAAACGCGATTTTTTAGTCGGTTAAAACTTGCACTTCAATAGACTAAAATTGTGTGGGCTATAAAACTGCATACCCAAAATATTCAGTTTAAAAAGTTTAAATTTTGATGAAAATTTTCCAAAATTGTGTATAAAATTTGAAACTGTGATTTATATATTTTTGGTTAAGGCTTAGGCGGTATTTTATAGAAAAAAACCAAACAAAATTTAGCTCGAAAAACAATTCGAATACTTAAAAAAATCAACACGTGTTCATTTGTTTCAGTCGCTGTATGTGATAAAGCCTATTTATATGAAAATCAATTTATATATGTAAATAAAGTTTCAATTTGAACAATCAAAAAGCTAGAAATTTTAATGAAACTTTGTTTATTTTTTTATGTTGTACAAAGTTTCTAATTTGAATTTAAATGATTTTTGCTATAGAATGATCTGTGTTATTATAAAATTATAAATCGAATTAATTAAAAAAAAAAAATTATTCGTCAAAACGTATGAATATTTGGGTGACCTTATACATATGATGTCCCGCACCATATGTGGAAAAACTATTCTGTCCCGATAACTGTTCTAAAGACCTTAAAAATAATTCAAGAGCATCCGACTCCATGCTGCCTTTATCACTGGGAGAAACGACTGACGAAGACTTTGCGTCGTTATCCCTTCTTTTATAACTCCTGTTGTACGAATCGGTGAATTATTTTGCCGAAATATTTAAAAAAAAAAGTCCGAGAATAAAGGTATATTTAACTTTTTTTGCTGTAACTTTTGTCCGCCGAAAGTAGGGGTGAAGGTTGAGATCTAATCTTAAATACATCTTAAAAAGAAACGAAATCATTTTTTATCTTCATTCGTTAAAAGTAAGCAAGCTCCTTTCTGTTGGAAACAAATAAAACTTTGATACCAGGAGCTTTGCAAAATGTACTTCTGCACCCGATCCACCCATCACTTTAGCATATTATCTGCGGTACGGAAAATTTCCTATCTTAAAGCAGCTAAATACATACATAGCTACTTATTCGCAATATGGTAAAAATGCCAAAAAAAATCTTCAAATTGACTGGCAACAGCAATTAAGCGTTGACTAAATAATATTTGCAGTCAAATCATTTTGCGCTTCCATTGCTAATGAGAGTGAAATATTTTTATGATGGTGAGAAATACAAAAAAAAAAAATATAAGAATGCACCAATACATATATAATAATGTTTATAATATAAAGGCCTATATATGTATGTACATAAGTATGCACTTTAGGGTGGCAATTGTGTTATATACACACATACTATTTATTTCAACAGTGTTAAGTCCACCACGATTTTTTCTAGCTGCCATTAATTGAAATATGCTATGTAAGGAAATGGATAAGAAGCGAGAGCTAAGCTCAGCGGGCATCAATGAAGCGGGTTCGATGCCTTTTAAAATCTAGAAAAGAAGTCTCTCGAGGAGATCTGGTGGTCTCCAAAATAGCAGCATTAAATTCTACCGCTTAAACTTTGTTGCTTTAATTGTATTAAATGCCCTAAAGCAAACTATTCAACTGACTGCAATTTTTCGTAAAAACATTTACACACAAATAGCCCATACTAAATAAATGCTTTCCAAAAATAATTTAGGAAGGTCTTCTTAAGTTCAGCCATTCTAAAAGAAGTATAATTTTTAATGAATTAAAGCAGCAGTTTTAGAAGAACTTCTCTAAAGTGCCTTCTGAAGTGCGCCCTACAAAAACAAAAGCCCTTGAAGCACTTTATGGGTAGCGAAAGCCACTCCATCCACAAAAGAACGGAGAAAGGAGTAAAGAGTGGCAGCCCTTTTAACTCTCTGGAAGGCCTTATGGAACGCCTTTTAGCTATTTAAATTATCTATTTGCGACAGTTGATTAAAGAAAAAATAAAAAATTCACGGACATAACTGAGAATCCCAATTTTTTTCATTAGGGTGGTCCTTAAATTTTCAACATAATAGGCGCTTTTATTTTGTTCTACGGGCAAAATTACGGCATCCACGAAAATTTCAAAATTTACAAAAGAATTACCACACAAAAATTCGACAAAATTTTGACTCAGCGAGTTTATGAATTTATATGAATAAGTTTCAATAATATGTCAAATTTATCACATTTCAAGTAAAAATTTTGACGTAGTTCTGGGATTTAAAAATTTGAATTTTTTCAAACCTTGGCACGGACCCCTTAAAATTTGTTACGTAGAACAAAATGAAGGTGTGCTGCTTGCAAAAATTAAGATGTTAATATTTTACGACCACCCTTATGTAAATATGATATTTTTTATAACCAATATTTACAAAGCTCGTTCATTTTTCTACAAACTCTGAAAATTTCAAGTCCTTTGACAAAATGTTTTTATTCTTAATTAGTATACAAAACCTCAACCTTACTAAAACATATTTCGAAAACGACGTTTACAGGATATTGAGGGTTATCTATTCCAAAAAACAAATATGGCTATCTCGATATCACGGAAAAAATTATCCGTTTCGGGAATTCTCACCCATTTTGTATAATGCGTTCAAAAGTATTTAATATATTTCGTTTTCTGACAAACGGGAAATTTTGGTAATACACTTTTAAAGAAGATATGCGATTTGTGCGTTTAAATTTTTAAAATGCCATTTTCTGTACTAAAAAATGTTCAAGCATGTAAATCAAATTCAGTCAAAAGAAGGCGAAGTTGTTCGAGTTTTCTTGAAAATTGCATAAAAACTTCATTATTTAACCATGTTAGAGCAATTTTTAAAAACTTTGTTGTAAATTTTTTAAACTTTAAATTTTTTTAAAAATTTTTAATTAAGAGTTCGACCATATCTGTAGTGGTATTCAGATGCTTTAAGTAAACTTTCTCTTATTATATAAGGGTGGTCCAGTTCCCGAAAGACACTGAATTGAAGCTAAATACACATTTTTGTGAGTTTAATAAAATTAACTAATTTGTGATAACTTTAGTGAAGCCAGTAATCCTTTTGTGAGCCATGCTAATGTACATACTTACATATGTATGTACATAGTACATAAATATGTATCTACATATGTACGTAGGTAATAAGAATGTGTGAACATAATGTTTTATTTACATGCATTCAGTTGCATTGTCTGACCACCAAAATTTTATTGTTTTTTTTTCAATAAATAAATATATTTTTTCGCAATTTCTTCTTTAGGTTTTTTCCTTCCTCTTGTACGAGTATGTCTTCTATACTCACTGGTCAATTTTATTTACTTGTACTTGGTAATTGTCATAGATATGTATGTAAATTTGTAAAAACATTCATATGTACGAGTATATTAGGCATCATTCATTGCAGAATCAGAATTTTTAATTTTTCTTGCGCGCTTTCTTCATTTAAATGAATTCACACAAAACAAAATGTTCGACATCTATTTCGGTGTATTAGCTATTTTTAGCTGCCGTGCCCAGATATCAAACACACATACTGTGTGCATCCATTTGCTTGACGCTTAGCGCTTCGCACATTTCATCCGTAGGAAATATACATATCGTCGATGTTTTTGCAAAACCGTCCATCGACCAATTATAAAACCGCCTAAATCGCCGTTGTGGCAAAAATGAGATTTGTTAATCCTGAACTCCAGGCATCGATATTTATGCATAAAAAACGTTAAATCGTTATTAAAACTACAGATTTGTAAAATAATAGCTAGAGAAAATACCGCCCAAATATCAAGGCAATGCCTTCAAAGAATTTTCGCTCTCCTGTAAAATTTGAGTGCCATGGGCGGTTTTGCAAAAACATCGACGATATGTTTGTATGTCCATGTCGCTAAGCTACAAGAGACCAATTGCCAAAGAAATCAACGAAAATCTGCACAATATAAGAGCGATCGTAGCAAATCTAGCATTGCTCATAAATTCATTCGTTAAAGTTCGGCACACGCATTATTGCATTGTCTGCCTTTCGGCATTTTCTCATTTTCCAAAGATTTCCACACCAGCAAAGTATAGGTGAGTGAGTCTGCTTACATACTACGTACCAACAATTGCACATGAAAATGTGGATTGTGAGAGACGGCGAAGAAAATTCGTTTTCGCTTCAACATAAAAAGCTGCATTCGGCTCATACACGAATATTTCTGCATCTTGTTTTTTTTTTTTTAAGCAATCGTTGCGACGCTGTTGGCTATTGTTGGCCAAGCCTACGCAAGAAAAATGATCTGTTGAGCGAATTTCAACCAAAATATAGTCTGCCGTGGATCGCCGGACCATTCAGTCTTTTCCCGTTCGACTAGTGTTCTCCGATCTGTGAGGTTGCTCGCACACCTATTTTTTAATTCCTTTAAGGTGAGTGCTGCCAGCTAATGCTGAAAAGGAGTGTGACAGGTGCAAATGCTGGAATCTGCATATTTGTTTTTTTTTTTTGTTTTTTTGTCTGTTTTGTTGGTGTGGCAATGCAAATAAAAAACTTTCAACGAATATCAAATGGAAAACGACTTTTATATTGAATGAAAAATATAATAAATGCAACAATGCACAGTAACGCCCAGTTGCAATGCGTTTTTGATTACGTGAAGTGAAGACTGATAAGTAAAAATCAAAGAACGAATGACTTATTAAAAAAAGCAACGAAATTGAAATTAAAATAAAAAAATATATGTAATTAGTGTATAATAACATTAAGTGCATGATATCCGCGTACAACGATGTGCGTATATTATATAGCAATTACATAAGCCTTGTTCGGTATGCAGATATACGCAAATACCTATACATACATACTAATTTGCGGATCGGTTACCTTACGGTGAAGGATATGCGCGCCTACTACATGCACGTCTCTGCACATATATGTACATACGTACATGCGCAAGTTGTTGTTATTTTCTTTGAATGCTTATACTACATACATATTTAAATATATCATCCACGCATACATACATACATACATATAGACATTCATACATACCTTAACTCATACTCACCTAGCGCACGCAAGTAATAGTGGGAATCAACAAAAAAAAAATTAAGAAAACAAAATAAAGTTTCTTTAAAAAAAATTTTATTCTTCATCGCTTAAGTAAGCGCAAGCCAGCAATAGCAAAGAAATAGTATGTATGTACATATGTATGCACATATGTATATGCTGTTGTGTGTTAAGTTTAGCTGAAAATAGAAAATTTCTCTACATGCCAGAAAAGTGGCTGAAAGCAACAATATTTCGAAAGACGAAAAGTGATCGAATGTGTGTGCCAGCGATGCATACTCAGCGGATGTGAGGAAAAATTGAGAAGTTTAAATTTTTTTCAAATTAACACACATTAATTGAATTGGTTAATTACCAAAAAGGAATAAGTCAAAATTTTCCCCTATGACAATTTCGTTTTGCAGTTCGATAGGTCTCTCTAAAATCAATCGAATTGCATCAAAATTGCCATTTCGCAAAAATGTTGAGTTATTCCCTTTGGCATTTAACCGATTAACTTAAAAATGTATTGCTGTTCCAACTCCTGAATACCTTAAATTTCAGTTTGGGGTGCAATAAATTTCAATATTTGCCTGGAAACATAGGAAGCACACAGAATATCACATAAGTTTCCCATTTTCGCTTTCTCCATAAAAATAATTTTAAAAATATTGTTGCTTCATTTGGCAACGTATGTGACCTTCAAATCAAAACAAGTTTGGTAGAGTGAATGGTCATATTTTTTATCTAACTCTACCCTAGCAATGTGACCAAAATCGCCTTCATACAGAAATTTTTCTCAATCGGCGTTGAAATAAATAGGTATTATTTATTACTGCTGGTTTCATGAAAGTGAAAAATTATTTTTTTCGGTCAGTTTCCATATTAAATTCAAGTAAAAAAAATAATAATTTGTCACTGCAATTGCTTTCGTGAAACTGGCTATTAGTTATGGAAATTTTGCTATTTTGACATTTAATGACCGCCTAAGCCCCTTTGACTTACTTTGCTTTGTGACTGAGGGTTCGACCAAAAGAGATGGCAGTATAATGATTTCCAAGGTTAGTGGGGAAATGATGAAGAAAAGAGAGAACAATCGGTCATTTTATTTCTTAGTTTTTAGTCTTGGATTATACTTAGAAGGTAGGCTGGATTTTTTGAAACCTTTGAAGATTTGTTTCGGGGGTCTTTTCAGGATGCTCCCCATTTTTTTATGTTCGGGATTTTTAAAACTTTTGGGATTTTGGGAACTTGTTGAGATTACTTTTGTATTCAGTATTTAGCGAAGACAACGAAATATTTTGATAAGTAGTATTTAGTTCCGTTAAAATAACTAAATATATACAGTGGCGAGAAAAACAAATAGGGAAGCGACCTTTTAACAGGTCTTAGCAAATTTGCTTTTATTTATATATGTAAATATATATATTTTTTTTTTGAGAATGTGTGGCTCACTATTTAACAAAAACCATGCAGGTCCGAATTTATAGCTCTGTACATAAACTATGAAGATTTAAGACATTTTCATCAAAGCTTCATGATCAGATTTTTTATAAAAAATTTGGTATGCAATTTTTTAGCACATTCAATTTTAGTATAGTCAAGTACAGTTTTTAAATAGGTAGGATTTATCTACTATTCATTTTTGGTATTTGTTTTTGTTGAAGGTGCTACGCATTTTCTTCCATGCAAAGTATTTTCGAAAATTTTTTTATATAGATGGAAATGCACAACACAGGCAGCAAGTAAAATTGCCAAAAATCAACAGTAAGTCCCAGCTACTTCAAACTTGCACTTTTAAATACTTAAATTTAATGTGCTACTGCTTAATAAAAAACTTGAAAATTTTTATGAAACAAGTAATTTTTAAACAAAAAACAAAACCGACTTCGATTCTCATATAAAAATTTAAGATTATCGTTGATTTCTTCATGATTCGATGATCGGTTAACGTGGTCCAAAGTTATGTGGTTACATACATAAAAACAACAAAAAAAATATAAAAATTCCGACGAATTGATAGCCGTTCTTCTTTTTGTGAAGTCAGTTAAAAATACTAAAAATTACATAAAAAACGAAAAACACCTAAAACTTGTTTAAATGTTGCTTCCCTATTTGTTTGTCCGCCGATGTGGGATAGGGCCATAATTGTATAGTATTAACATCACACTCGGTATTCAGTAACAGCCATCTCTGTTTTGTATTTTTTTGGAGTTATAAATA
>NW_016163011.1:0-18276 GCF_001687245.7 Rhagoletis zephyria | reverse complement strand
AAAAAAAAAAACTGTGACAAGAATTTGTCACTGATACAGAATAGAGCCGTTATTCAAACTTTCCATAGATTTGCCGGCAAATAATCTCCCTAAATATGTTGGTCATGTCTCCGTTTTCTCCCTTTTCGGAAGATTGTTTACGGCAGCAAGAAATGAAAGACTGAAAAAAAGTTCTGATTCAGAATAGAAATAATTAAGAATTGGGCTTAAAATTGTATCAAACAGTTAATTCCGACTTGTCTTGCAACTGGGACATACATTTAGGTATTTTTTTTTTTGTAATCATAAATTCAATATTTAGAAAAAGAAAACAAATTAAAACTCGAATGTAAAATTCTTGGGGCTTACCTTAGGTCTTAACTGCAGTTAAGTTTTATTTTATTTTTTTCTAATTCGTCTTCTTCAAAAAATGGCTGAACTCATAGCATAAGATAGAATACATAATGTTGAAACAACACGACAGGTATTTTGGCAAAACAACAGCTCTTCGTAGATATTTTCAAAATTTTCATAAGCAAAAATACTACCTCACTCAGTCTAATTAATTGAAGGCCCACGCAACGTAAAATAAATTCAAAAGCGCAAGTAGGTGTTAGGTGACGTTAGCAAAGCACCATATCACCAACGGCAGGGGTACGAACTTGTTTTCCTCATAGAAATATACAAAAATTTATTTTAGGAATATGAAACACAAAAGCTTTCAAAATTTATATTCAAACAAAAGGTTTCACAATCGCATGACACTTGAATGCTATTTATTGCTGGTATTTTGTACATGATGTTTAAATAAATGAATTTCAAGCGTTGCATTGCTATTTTGCAGCACTAAGCTCTTGGCGAGTTTAAATTAAAATTAAAAATTTCGAAATATGCATTCTAAGTAGTAGGAAAAATTGGGAATAAAATGCAAATATATACACTAATAACTAAGCAAGCAGATGGACACCTTAAAGTATTCAACTTATTTAAATTTCTGTTGCACCTTTGATTCTTTTTATTGACAATATTATATCTGTATAATAAAAGTATGTATGCCAATATAAACATCGCTGGTTTACAAGAGATGAACAAATCAAGTGTAGTTACCTAAAATTTAAAGAACTTATTTAACGCCAACCAAATTTTTCAAATTCTTATAATATTCGTTTTTCATTGGCATCATTTGCTCTGAATTTTCTTTCTTCACATAAAATTCATATGTACGTATGCATGTATATTTTTCCCACAACATCTGTTAGGAATTAAAAACAGGAAACTCATAATTTGTTTATAAGAAACACAAATATGTATGCATGTATGTGCAGATGTGTGGCATGTGCAGTACATAAACTTGTGCCAATTCACTAAACATTGGCTGGTTTACTAGTAAGAAGCAACAATGCCACGGCACAGTTAGTACGTTAGACACCGCACGATCGCTACAAGGACGTACATAGCTATTTGCAATATACGAATTTTCATATAAGAATACACTTACACATACAAACATTTTCACAGCAAAATCACATACATACTTATGTATACAAAAGAGGTTCTCTTCTTAAAAAATAGCAACATCTTCCAGTCAAATATTGTTGCTATGCTCCACAATCAATTGAAATTGGATATGACCGCGACTTTTTTATTCTCTCCACCAACACCAATAACACCAATACCAATACCACCACCACCACCACCGCCACCGGCGCCACAACCTGCTTACCCAATACTACAATTTCAGCGGTACTGTTTTTCTCTTTCTCTAACACACTGTGCTGTCAACAGATTAAGAGCAAATTAGTGGGTGTATGCGTCAATTGCATTTGCTATCGCCATCATTACTATTTTCCCATACATAATCTTACTAACACATATGTACGTGTATAAGCTCACAAATACATGCTCCAAAATAAATTCATATTATCTCCCACACACTATACGTATACGTTACCTCCACCTCCACCTCCATTCGGCCACTCGATCGCTTACTTCGTTAGCTCATTCGTTTTCCTTTCTATAGGCAGCCGGCCAGCGTCCATATACGGCGTGCCAAAAAAGTATTCGAGAGAAGATCTATTTTGCTGCTTCTCCACTTGGTTGGATATGATTATAAATGATGCGTGGAAAATTTACGTTTGGAACGCACTATACTCGCATGGTATGGAAGCATATGTTTCCTTAAGTATACTCATACATATACACAGCCGTATGTGGGTATTTGAGTGGGTTTTATTTTGAGCTAATTAAAACAGCTGGTTTTTATCGCTATAATTTTATTTTGTACATAAACGTAATAAAAGCAAAGCTGCTGCGCCCTTATTATCAACGTCCTGGACTTTGTGCTGTGATTAATTAATTGGTTAATTAATGAAGAGTTAATTAATTTAGAGTTTTGGAACAACAATGCATTAAATACATGTCGAAATTATTATTATTTTTTTTCATCATGTTTAGTCTATGGCATTTCTGTATGAAACAAAATACCCGTTAAATGCGCACCACTACTACTCTTGTAACACAGGATGCGCTTATCAAATGTTTTCCATAACTTTTTCGCTACTTCGGGCTGTATTTACATATATAATTTATAACCTGCATGTTTTCGTTCTTCAGCTCTGAAATCGTCTGGGGCTTATTGTCATAGGCCATACATTTCACGTAGTCCCAGAGAAAAAAGTCAAATTGTGTATTTGACCTCGTTTTTTTTCATGAGATAATTCGTCTTGGAAAATTCGTTCGCCTTTGGTGTATGACAAGTGGCACCTGTTGAAACCACATATTGTCTTGGTCCATGTCATCTAATTCAGGCCATACAAATTTTGGGTTACCGGCATCATTTTCGAAGAAGTACGATCCGATGACACCGCCAGCCAAAAACCACACCAAACAGTGACTCGTTGTGGCTGCAAAATTTTTTCTTGGATGACATGAAGTACACCGAATGCGGAAGTTTTGTCTGTTAACGTAACCGTTAAGATGATAATGTGCCTCATCGGTAGTGGTAATATTTAAAAAAAAATCGGTATCAACTACTTGAAGCTCAAGCAACCAATTTTTAGAAATACGGCATTGCAAATGGTTTTCTGTTAAAATCTGATGAAGAGTGCTGACCCTGCAACGATGCAGGGCGAGTAACTGATGACTTAGCGAATGTGTTTTTATATGTATGCGACTGAGATATTAACATAACGACCATTTTCATAAAACGTTTAGATCCCTCAAACGCGTTGTTCAACTGAATATCGTTCCATGATTTACGTTTGCCAAAGCTTGCAGTAGATACAAAAAAAAAATAAATAAAAATTAAGAAATCACTAATAATTGCTTTCAAAGATCTGCATCATCCTATAAATCTGAAACTCATATTCAATTCATTGCTGAGCTACTCGAAGGATTCAGACCAGTAAAATATTCCCAAAGCATTACGAAATTTATTTCTTTGATACTTTTTGTGCTTTTTGCAGACTATCCCATTAGCACTTGTCGCTTAAAATCGAATATCTCAAACTTTGATTCATCAGACTAAAGAACTTGCTCACACCGATTACTGTGCAGTTTATGTATTTTTTATGCCAAAGTAATATTTTCTTTATTCTGAAAGGAAGCTCTGGTGATATTAGCTATTCAATGTGCTTTGACATGGTTCGATATCTTAAGCTCAGTGCGAACTTTTCAGAAAAGTTACCACTAGTTGGTGCTGGCTTATTTTAAGTCAGTTAACTTTGTTATTTGCTAAAAAAAAAATTAAATAAGTTCCTTTACAAATTTTGTAATAATACTATCGAGAGAAATAAGCGAATAAAGCATATATTTTTAAGGTACACAAGGACTTCTGAGCCGCCACGAAAGCTTTAAAAAATAGTACATTAACGCTGTTCATTTCCGGTCCCGATGAAGATATACAGCAAACGGTTTCGACGTCGTTTGTATCTAAGTGTATAAAATTGTGGCTTTCAATATTGAGCTCCTGGTTCAAAGCCCGGCACATAAAAGATCGAATGACTGATCAGTTTTTTTCAGCGTTGAACCCTTGGCTTCTCGGAAAACCCATCGGCGTAAGGCATGTAAGAAATGTGTTGAAACTCTATCAAACTCCGGAATAGCTTCTACGAACTGGGAGCCAATTCTCATTCCGTACTTTACATAAAATGAAAATCGAGCTCAAAAAGAAAAAGATAAAATGAAGATTTTGCTTTAATATTTTTATATTAATATAATATATGTTATATTATATTATGTTTATAATATATTATGTTTATTATTTTCTTCATGTGACAGTAGTTTATCATGTTTATTACAAAATCATAAATTAAATCATTTTTCTTTCACTACGTTACGGAATAGCCATTTTAGTCGGGAATGAGCTAATTTCATATTCAAGCTTGTAATATGTGTATATATGTATATTTAAACATAATAACTTATATGCTTGTTGAAATAGTTGTAATATGTTAACATATATTTAATTTGTATACTTTCAGTTAATAAATCCAAAAACACAAATCCAAAATGGCTGATGATGAGGTGAGGTAAGTATCGCTCAAACCGAGATCCTTACACTTTATTCGTAGATCAGAGACTAACGTTCATTCTATTCTCTAATTTGCAGTAAATATGCGTATTTTAAATGATAATTTTGGCGTTGACATGAGGACACATCGAAGGTGAATATTTAAATTTTCTTACACTTTATACGCTTGGCTCATACAATTTGCTATTTTTTATAAGCTGCTACTCTCGCCTTTGCTTTTAGCGAACACTTTGGCTATACAATGACTAATAAACAAACCCAGAAAAATATAGATGAAACGCTACAAAAAACTCATGATGAAGTAAACGCGTTACTAGTAACCTTTAATGCTACGCCTAATATTTACTATGCGCTTTGCACGCTGTTTTGCCAAAATAAATTACAAACCAATTGTATTTACTTAATCACTAATATTTCTTATCTTCTTTTCGCAAATTTTAGAAGAAAGCAGCTGCACCTGCACCGGCTTCAGCCGCTGCACCCGCGCCAGCGGCAGCAGCAGCAGCAGCAAAACCAGCCGCCCCAGCTGCCGGAGCTGCTCCAGCGGCAGCACCAGCCGCAGGCGCTAAGGCAGCTGCGCCAGCAGCCCCAGCTAAACCACTAGATCCCAAGGATGAGGTACTCAACTGCGTGTAATCTGGCGAATAGTGTGCCGAAATGTCTTACAAGTGTTTGATGTCCCTTGCTGTGGTTTACGTTTGCAGATCTGTCGTGCCATCGTTAAGTGTCCACACGCCGCACATTCGATGTTCTATGTTTAAAGCGCAATGCTGCTGCTGTCTCAAACGATGTGTTCCTATGTCTACATACATATGTGTCATGTCAACCTTTGAATGTTTCTTGCATGTTTGTGTTGCATTGTCGCTGGACTAATTACTGACTTTTCGATTGGAATTTTTACAGGCAAAGAAGGCTAAACAGGCCGAGATTGAACGCAAGCGTGCTGAAGTGCGCAAGCGTATGGAGGAAGCCTCCAAGGCTAAGAAGGCCAAGAAGGGTTTCATGACCCCAGAAA
Source organism: Rhagoletis zephyria (assembly GCF_001687245.7). Classification (NCBI taxonomy): domain Eukaryota; kingdom Metazoa; phylum Arthropoda; class Insecta; order Diptera; family Tephritidae; genus Rhagoletis; species Rhagoletis zephyria. The sequence goes on along the minus strand of NW_016163011.1, from coordinate 12,751 downwards.
GGAAGAAGAAGCTTAGGGTAGGGAAGAAAATTATTGACATGTTTGTTAGCTGAAAATTTGTAATAATTTATTATCATCTTTCTTTGTGCAGTTGTTGCTCCGTAAAAAAGCCGCTGAAGAGCTGAAGAAAGAACAAGAACGCAAAGCCGCTGAACGTAGACGCATCATTGAAGAACGTTGCGGTAGCCCGAGAAATCTCAGCGACGCCAGCGAAGGTAAGATTTCTGATTTCGTTTCTAATGATTGTTTTACATACAAATGAATTTGAAAAATTAAGGAAGTAGTAGATTTTCAGAATAAACATCAAGTTTTAGAGAAAATTAAAAGAAATAATTAAAAAAAGTATGAAAAAATTAGCAAATCAGCACATTTAATCACATTTTTTATTTAAAAAAAAAAAGAAAAATCCAAACACAAACATATGTACACACTCACACCCGTACACACAAAAAAAGCACTCATGCACACATGCACACATTTTACTGGCCTGTAACGAAAATTTTGTAACTTTACTCCTCAATTAGATTAGATTGAAACTACAAATAGTTTTTTTTTTAATAATTTTTTCCTAAAAAATGCTCATTTTTTTCAAAATAGTTTAGTAGCCCGTCAGTTAATTTTGATAACCATATTTTTAAGATTTTTGGTTTATTCATATTTTATTTTTATTTTTATTATACATATTTACGTACCTTATTTGTTTTAAGCAACAAGACAAAACAAAACAAAAAAAAAACCAAAAACAAACCCAGACAAACATTGTGAAATTGTGTTGATTTTTGTTATAAACGCAATTCTTTCACTTCCACTTATCTGCAGAAACACTTAAAAATATAATCAAGCAACACTATGACAGGATTAATAAATTGGAGGACCAGAAATATGACCTTGAGTATGTTGTTAAACGCAAGGATGTTGAGGTACACACAAAACAAACGAACACTTTGATTTTCTTTCTACTTGAAAAAAATCAGCAAGCACACACAAAAACTATTTAAAGCACTTAACTGCGCTAAACCAAAATTTTTGAAAAAAAAAAACTATTTTTCTCGCCAAAAACTACTGAACAACTAAATACGTGCGTTCACAGCAAATTAAAGCAGTTTATTTTTTCGCACGCAACAACACACACTCCGCTCCTGTCACCAGTTATGGGCTGAGCTTGTAAAACGGCAGCACAAATTTCCCCTGAAAAATGGTTACACATTTCATTATTTTCATTTTTGCCTAGTTTAGTACATAGTTAGCTATCGCTTACAAAATCAGCACCTCTGGCCATGGAGCGGGGTATTTGCAATGCTGCTGTTAATACGTTTTGTGTAAAGCAAAAAACAACAACAACACTCAAAACGATATTACGTAAAAACACTAAACCAATGCTTCTGAAGACTTAAAATTTTAATACAACACTTTCTCTATCTCTTTCTTGCGCTCTTTACTTTACTATTTTAAAATTTTTTTTTCACACTCACATATAAATAATTTATTTTTAAACTCAGCACACTTACAAAAGTTTTTAATTATCACGATTTTTTATTGCACACAAATTCTTTCAAAGTCACTTCTAATATTTGTTTGTGTATATAAATATTAAAATATTAAATTTGTTATTTTACAAATTTACTACACCTTTTTAAATGCGTTTTCAAACTGCACTCACTCACCTGAGTTCAAATAACTTGCAACAACAACGATAACGATACATTAGCTGAAAACAAAAGAAATTTTGTTACACAAAATTATTTAAGACTTATAAAAGAATAGGATAAACTATTCCCACCTATTTTTAAATATTTAAGTAGCTGCTTTTGAAATGTACATAGATAAGAGCAACGATAAAAGCAGTGGTAGATGAGTGGGAGCTGTTATCCCTTCGAGTGCCATCATTTGATCAGTTTTGCTAGGTTGTGTAACTAAGTATCTGTGGAAGCTAATCACGGATGTTACTTTTTGTTGTCTGCAGTCTACTGTCTTGAATGCAGCCTGCCTGCAATTCACTAAAGCTGCTTACATGTTTACCACTAGGAATGCTGTTTGGTCCTGATCCTAAATATTGTCTTAAAAAAAAAATACAATCGCGGGCATTAAAATCCGGACTTCTAAAAGTAATAGTTTTTTTAAATAATAGTGTTAATTGTACTCTTTGCTGCGACACACAGAGTTCTATAATAGTTCACCCTAACCTTAGGCATTTACAACATCTTTGACAAGCCTTAGTAGCCTTGTTGATATTAGCTGTGATCTAAATTCCGGTTGAAGATTTTGTCCATGGTTTTTCCAAAATGCTTCGCTTCTTGCGGCAACTCAATTTCCGTTCCCTACCTTCTTTTGGTAAAGGGGACGATGGAGAATTTCCGTCAATTTACTTAGATGGCAAAATCATTTGCATAGCCAAAAGCGCTGAATGCGTTTTATTTTAAGCGCTTTCCAGAAGCTCATCAACAACCAGTATTCATATGTATGTAGTAAAAAAGATTGAGCACCCCCTTAAGGACAACCACTAGCGGGCGTCACTAATCTGAAAACGCAGGTCGCAATTTTCGAAGTAACTTAAACTGCATCCCAACTATTTGTCCGGATTTCAACGACGACAACTGCATACACAAACAATACATAGAAACGTATTTGGACCTCTATGAATATAAAAATGTTAATGTGCTATGTTTCCTGTAATTCAAAAGTTAGTCCTAATTGATTTCAATAATCACAATTGCATATACATATGTATGTATCTTATTTTAATTATTTTCTTGATTTTTTCATATATGGGTGTTTCCACCGGAAGGTCCACCACGACAAAAAAAATAAAAGTTTTATATCTAACGTATTTACGGGCCGATTTGTCTGCTTTTTAAAATATATACTGGCTATGTAAGTAGAATCATGTTTGCATAAAATGGTCTTCCTAGGTGATGCCAAGGTCGAGATATTTCGAAAAACCGTATTTAGGGTCCCATTCGGTTCGAATTTGGCGCATGTGGTTGAAACATAATAAATCATAGATCTCTAATAAATTGACCCTGAATTGGCGCTGAAGTCAAAATATAAAGTATATTTTACATAAAATACATGTTTTATTTGCGTTGAAAATTCATTTAAAAGCAATATTAACAAAAATATAACGATGGAAATTTATGTCTCGTGACGCCACATCACGTCACGTTTCACACTTTGGGTTGTAAAAGAGAATTGAAACAATTTGCATTAATTCAAAAAACTCTAAAAATAACTAGAATTGCTCTAAATCATATTAAAAAAAGTTTCATGAAAATAGCCATCCACAATTCGCAGAATTTTGCGATTTTGTAAGAAAAGAAAAAATCAACTTCCATTTTTTGTCACGTAACGACACTCTTTAAATGCTTATATTTCAGGACCAAGCAGTTCGATTGATTTAATTTTTCGGTTAAATATAGAGCTAATTACGTGCTATACAATGGCCCAAAAAAGTTAAAGAAAACAAATGGTATTCCTTTTTTGTATCACATTGAAATCGTGCGCCACCATGGGATTGCTCATATGGAATTTTATAGTATATATATCTAGTTAATATCTAAAATAAAAAATAGACACATTCTTACTAGCAGTTATTTTATTTAAATATTCGTTACACTCAGTTCAACACACTCCCACCCATTACACACGAAGCCCAAATTATATTTTTGTAGTAGAAAAAAAAAAAATTTTTCAAAGGTTCAACCTCTTCTTATATCTTCCACTCGATCCTCATCCATTGCAACCATATACACACAAACATATACATATACATACATGCGAGCGCATACAAAATTCGTCCCCAGCACAGATGGCGCAATCACCAAAAGAACACACACCAAAAAAAAGACGTTCCGTATTAACCGTTTTTTTCACGTTTTAATTGCACTTTCTGCCCGCAGAAACACTAAAGAAAGTTGTACAGGATTATTACAATAAAATACTCAAATTGGAGGATCAGAAATATGACGTTGAGTATCAGGTTGCCAAAAAGGAATTAGAGGCAAGACATAATTAATTAAATGAATTTTATATTCGAAAAAAATTTCTTTTTTTTTTCATTCTTATATTTTTGCGAAACTACCTTTTTGTACTGATTGAAAGTTTCTTTTTTGCGCTTATAAAGTATTATATAATTTTTGGTGTTATTTTGTTTTGACATTCTAAAAATCAAAACTCATTTTGACTGTAGTTAGTTGGAATTTTATTGGTAATATAGAGATTATTTAGTTGAAAGTACGCTACACGTACATAATAGTTATTAAAAAGTAGTTAATGAAGAAACCTTTTAGGGCCAGGCTTCAAAGTTGACGACACTCGAACATTTTTTTTTAACTATTTTTATGGTTGTTTTGTAGTTTTGTGTTTTTTGTCGTTTCCTTTTTTCTGTCCTTTAAACGAACTTTCAATATATAATAATAAAAGTAAAACATTAAAAAAAGAGAACCGAACCCCTCTCTACTGGAAAAGGTTCTCGTTGTTGGTGCTCCACTTGTATAGTATTAAATACTTCTTGGTATAAGAATACGTATCGTAATCGGATATTTGAATTCAAAATTAAAATTTTAACTAATATAATTGCTAATTTTTAACCTTTTTGCGTTTGGTAATCGCATTTTTTTTGCTCTTTGAAGTACTTAAAATTTTTTGCATTAAAAATCTGTATATAAAAAGTGTCTATACTTTCACTTTTGTATTTTGAAGTTAAAGTACTCTTACTCATATTGGAAGTGTATCTAACCAAGTAGTTAGAAAACGTTTTCTAATTTTTTAAGTATTTTATTTTTTTTTATATATTTTACATAAAAAAAGCTTAATTTTGTCTTCGTTTTGTAAGCAATCTAGACTCACGGTTTTTGTGCTAATTGCGATCAGCAGATTTTTTATTTTTGATTTGCAAACTTTTTTTTGGAAGATCTGCTTACCGCTCTTGGCTTTTTTGTTTCAACGCACGCCAACTGCTTGTCCACTTTTTTTTTGTCTATTAACCATTCCAATCATCATCCCTGTATAAGCCAGTGCCTAATTTGAGCAATAACAATTCTTCTGGCATCACTTAATTTTGTAACCTTTTTGCTAACACCATTTAGTCCTGAACGTCTTTTCGAACGTTTCATCCTGGCTCTTGATTTTTGCAAGCCAATCTACTTACATAACTTGTCAATATCTTCTTAACAAACAAAAAAGAAATAATAAAAAAATAAATAAATAAAAAATTATATTTGTACAAATACCTACTGTAGAAGCTGAGTATTTTGTTTTTTTGACGCAGCTTTTACTAAATCAACTTTTACGTGTATAGTAACCGTTTATCACGTCATATTCATATTACCCTTTCTTAGCCGAGAAATCTTCACAACACAATTTTTTTTCTTTAAGGATTTCTCCTTTTTTTTCGCTGTTAAGGTTAGTATATAGTTCTATAGAAAAACGAAAATTTCATATAAAAGGACGTTCAAGAAATGGAATAGAAATTTTCTTCTATCTAAATTTCTTAAATTAGATTAAATTAATTTCAAACAGTGAAATAAATTTCTTCAGATTTTTCTTAAGAACTGTATACTAAGCTATAACACATTGATTGTATTTCGAAGTAAAAATTAACAGATACAACGTATAGAAATCATTAAAGGAAGCAATCACTTTTTCATGTACCACTACATGCATAATTTATTTTTGATTCAACTACATGCAATTATTTTAAGACGTGTATTTCAAAATGGAATTTCAACAAATGTATCATAAAAAATTTCATTTCGTCTTTAGAATAGACGGTGTTGTTTTTATGTTTCCTCCAAGCCATGTTTTAACGGTGAAATTTGGGAAGAGGATCTCCTTTAACTACCTATGCTATTTTTTTCCAAAAGTATTTAGGGTGTGGCTTAAATATGTAGGTATTGCTATTAGGGTCGCTTAAGTTGCCAGTGGACGCCTGATATCAGCCTTAAATAGCAGTCCAATAAGAGTCGAAATTAGGTTATTTGGAGATCTTTTGCATGCCGGGTGAGCTCTTTTTACATATGTACACAGTGCAGTAGGATTAGGCTTCCTCTTTTTGATCAAAAAATTTGTTATTTTTTCGATACTCCATATCTTTTATTTTTTCAAGACAGGGGTTAAAAAGATCCGTTCCGATACATAGGAGTTAAACGATGGAAATTTTGCACATGCACGTTTTTTGTTAATTTTTTTATATAGAGGTCTCCTAATGCAAGAAATTCCTTCAAATAATTGGATTTTTTTAATGAAAAAATTAGACATTTCCCCACGGTAAAAATGTGATAAGGTGGAACAAAATCTTCTTTAGTTCTTTAGATTGGTAAAGGAAATGAATAGTAGCATTTGAACATAGTTTGGTGGTGGCCCTATAATAGATGATCCACTGCGTGAGATACCAAAGTAATAAAAAATATAGCATAATATCATGTAGGTATACTTAATAAAATTGCGTAGGATAAAATACAGATATACATATTTGCAAATCGCCAGTAAATACATAACATACTTAGTATATACAATTAGACCTCGATATAACGAACATTTATAAAACGAAAAACCGAATATAACAAAATTTGGTTAAATCCACTGACAAAAGCACGTTGTCTGGAAATTTTCCATACAAAAATGCTCCATAGATAGAAGGAAGAAGTTTTGAAAAGCCTCTACACAGCGAATTCTAAATATGCTGACGTTTGGAGTCCCGTTATAAAGAAAAGAAAGAATTTGTTATATCGAGGTTTTGCTGTATTTGACGACAACAGAAATACCACTAGAAGTATGTAGTATACTTAATAGCAACATAAAAACGGTTCATATCACAAAATAACAGTTTTACATACCTACATACATACAAATCTTTCACAAAACAAAAACCAATACATATTTTTTTGTTTGTTTTAAATTAATAAACAAAAACAAAATTTTACATTTGCATTACAAATTTATTCCTATATCTGTATGTATGTATTGCATTGATTAAAACAAAATGTCACGTCATTCAGCTGAACTACAAACAATTTGCAAACAATATTGGCAACGCCTCTTCGCTTTGGAGGGGGACAAATTTGATTTAGAGCATATAGAAAAAGTCAAGGCACAAGAGGTAAATAAAGGCTGCAAAACAATAAAAATCAAAATGAGTAAATTAAATAAATGCAAAATTTTTTATATAAAATTACAAAACAGCAAACTCACTTACGCTGAATATGATTTTTTTTTTGCATAACATAGTTTAAGTAAAACAAAAAATAAGTAAATTTGAAGAAAAGGTGTACGTTAAACAGTTTTTTTTTTGCTATACTTTCGTCTAAATACAACATAAATCTTTTTTGTTCGATTAATTTAATATAAATCTTTTTTTAAATCAATTGTTATTACATAATTAAATTTTGCGTAGCTTTCTACTTCTATGTATTGGTTGAAACTGGACATGACTTTTCTGTATTTAAATTTATTTCTAATAATCTTGATTTTCAACTGCAAGTTTTGATTTTTGTTAAATTCTTTTATTATATAAACTCCAAGCAAAGTTATATGCAACCCATAAGGCAATTAATTTTTGTTATTGCTATCTTTTCTTTGCCAACCGAAAAAAATTGTTTAACCAAACGAAACGAAAAAAAAGAAACACGAAAACCTGGCGTGCCCTCCTCTTTAAACAAAAAAATCTATGTAGAATAAAAAATTTACATTCCTAAAAAACGCAAACTCACACTTGAACACATAACATCATGAAGATTTTTTGAAATTTGCTAATTGATGAAACATTAATTATATAAAAAAAGGTAAAAAATAACGAGAAAGAGATACATTGTATGCAGTAGATCATTATTTACGCTCGTTTGCTCTCTTTCTCCCCCTCGATCACACTCAATCAACCTCTCACTCTTTCTATTTGTTATATAAAATTTCATATTATATAAAAAAAAAAAAACAAAAAAATATTTACAGGCGAATTACAAGAGATATGTGAAGAGTATTACGAGCGCATGTATATATGCGAAGGCCAGAAATGGGATCTGGAATACGAAGTCAGGAAAAAAGACTGGGAGGTACTGCAAAACAAACCAATTCATATTAAAAAAAATATATTCATAGTTAAAATGAATCAAAAGCGAAATTTTTGTTATATGTTCTCTCGCAAAAGAGAGAGAGTAAGCAAACAAAAGCGAAACACAAACACGAACATGAAAATCGTATATGTATGTGGTTAATTGCATCTAAATTTCAAATTTGTTTAATAATTTTTTCAAGCAAAAAAGCGTAAAGTTTGTGACAGTATAAAACAACAAAAAACACACATAAACATTCACCACAAAACGCATTACAAAAGAAGTACAAAAACATTATTGTCATTATTACTTATTATTATCTAGCAGTACAAAAACAAATATGATTTCGTAAAAAATACATATTTTACATTCAAGTTCGTCAAAAAACATTTATCATAAAAGTGCTCGTAAAAGATGACAATAGGTTGTTATGAGCATATGTAGAAATTCACACTCATTCTCAGCCTCATCGCAGAGTAAATATTCATTATCTTTACTAATTAGACGGTTGAGGATGAGCGTGAATTCCTATTCCTTTGAGCGCTATTCTCATCGTTTACGAGAACCTTAAGTCATATACATACTTACATATTTACATATCCCCTCATGCCATAACGCCATATTAGTCTTGTAGTAAGCTCCTGTAGTTTGCTGACCCTTTTCCACTTTTACCAGCCATACTCTCAGCCTCTTTGTATTATGAGTTAATTTTGCAAAGCCTATTGTGTATATAGCCTCCTTAAAGTCGGTTTACTTTTGCGCATAGTAGAAAGTATTGTATGTTTTTAGACGCATCAATTTCTGTAGTGGTTTCTTTACATATTATCTTCTGTTTGCTCTATGGTAGATACTCGTATTTTCATTGGCACTTCGCACCTTCACTCACCTTGGTTCACATTCAGTGAAATGTACATTAGACCGTACCATAAAAAAAGTTCGTCGTACGTTCCTGAGTCGTAAAGCATTTTTGCAAAACAATTTCGATTTTTTTTTTTTTTTTTGCTGAACATGGGGTCTCTTTTTACATTGTTCGTCATATCTTCGGCATTTACAGTCGGAGTTGAAATTAATTTTATTTTTTTTTCCAAGTTCATTGACCTCAAGTACCTCGTTCTAGTACTTACCCACCAGATCTCCATTCCTCCTGCCCTAATGTCAGAGTTATTAAACTTTTGCTAACGAAGTATTTGGATTCACAGGCAATTTCGATTTTATATTTTTTTGCCGAACGAAGAGGTCGCCTTTTGTCATTTTCAGTCATGTCTTCGGCATTATTGTCGGATCTTAAAGTATGTGACATCAATATTTTTGTCTCGAGGGGAACATTTTTTACCCCGTTCTAGTACTTACCCAAGAATCGCAGTTCTTATCACCCTAATCTAGCACCCTAATGTCAAGAGAGTAAAGCATTCCAAAAATCATTAAACTCTGGCTAGGGAAGTTGTTTCAATAGAACTATTGAAAAGTTTTGTTTTTGCTGTTTGTAGGTATCACCGAAAAACGTAAAAGGGCTACCCCTAGGTTCGGCCCACAAAAAATACCATTTTTTCGAAATTGCTTCACAAAAATACTTTAGACTCAGTGGTCATTCTGGGAGCTTACTTTTGTTTGCTTATAAGGTGGTACGGTCGAATGTACCTACCTACATATATGTACATATATATGTATCTATTTATTTACACTTCCAAACACCATTGATTTGATATTTATTGAAATCACACTTGAACACTTGAAAACAGTCGGTTGAAATGATCCACGCTGCAACCAAAACCACGAAACACCTATTACACTTTTTATAACTGAAATTTGCACATTCTTTACTCTTTTTTTATAGAAATAAATGTAAATTTTTTTAATTGCACAAGCACAAAAATGTTTGAAAATATTTAGTTCTTCTGTCTATTAATTATGTTTTGTGTTTTTTATTTGTTCTACCCGACACATTTTCTTAAAAGCGATAAAGCACCAAAAAATTAGAGTTGTTGTTAAAAAAAAAAATTTTGCTAAATAGTTACTAAAACCAAATTCGCCCTCCAAATAGTTTCTACTACCCGTATACTTGCATTTGTATCTAAGCGTTTGAAGCACACTTTGCTCTTTTATATATACGCTACACTCCCCCTTCCCACAACACGCATACTCGCACACCCGCTACACTGCATATATGTATGTATGTACATAAGTACCCAGTCGGACCGTTCCGAAACTATTCCCTTTTTAGGTACTAATTTCTTCATGAGAAATTTGAAGTAAATACATTTAATTTCTGTATGAAAAGTTAGTAAATATCTGCATGGAAAAGTAATCGCATTCTTTTTTCGCTATAATTCAAGCCATAAAATCTGCGGGTCGTGAAAACTTCACTGCTAAAATCAGCATTTAGTAATGCTTGAACTTCGACAAATGAGTGCGAACGAGAATAAAAAAAAACGACTCTATAAAGCTCTTCAAACCAGCAGCAATCACTTCATGCAAAAATGCCTTCTTAAAGAAGTGTTATACATTTTGGAAGCCTAGCCTAGTCCGACTGGGTATTCCAAGTCCAAACACTCTTTCGTTAAAAACTAAATAGGAAACTCCGTGGAGCGCTGCTACGTACATATGTACATATATAGTGCGCTTGAACTGTAGAACACTCTTTACCAAAAGTTTCTTCCTAACCACACCGGCACCTAACAACTCAAGTGTCCTACGCTCTTGACACAGATAAACACTAATCCCTTGCCTATAAGCGCTCTTCTTATCTCTCTCTCTCTCTCTCTCTCTCTTTGTATGTATCTCTGTGCTTCTCGCTCACTCCCTAACTACTATTTTTATGTTACCCGATACCAGCCAAACCTCTGCTACTTAAGGCACCCCAAAAACCCCTCCCTCACAAATAAAATTTGCAAAATTGCGCAAAAGCAGCAACAGTAATAACAGCATCTGTAAATAGTATTCAAACGCAAACGCGATCAAGTTAGTAAATGAAATCCACACAGGATCCACATCGATGAATACGCATCCAAATTTTAGGGGAATTACTACAAATGCAACACTGTGCATTTCGCGCATTGATCTCAAATCAAGTAAAAAAATTTAACGAAAGTGTTCTGAAGACAACATCAATTTGAAAGAAAGTCGATTTTCGTGTAAATAAAGAATTTGAAAAATTATTCACATTCGATAATAAAAAAATATGTCTACTACAGACCAAATTAATTCAAAATTCGCGTATGCAAAGCATCAGTATGGCACATTAATTTTGTAATCGTGTAATCGCGAAATCAGCAACACCCTACACTACGCACTATAACTAAAGAAACAAATTTAATTGCAAAACGTAGCAGAGACTTATGTATGTATAAAAAAAATTAAATTTAGCAAATTGTAAATTTCACAATTTACCACATCAATCATCTTATACATACATATCTATGTATGTAGGCAAACATTGTGGACTCCGTTAGCTCGCAAACATGTGCAGATGACTCGACAAGAAGTGCACTCATAAATTTCATAAATTTTATATAACAAATATTTAATAATGCTACCAGCTGAATTACAAAAATTTCAATGAAACGAAATTCGTATCATTACAATACACAAAATTGCATAGCTAAATGTGCGATAATACTAAAAATGTGTTACCACCCATCTTTTTTCGCTAACCATTCGACAAAGTTATCCATAACTGTCATTTTATTTTTTTACGTTTCTTTTTTTTGTGAATTTCTTAATTTGCATTACTCTCAAATATATTTACCTACTCACTCTTTACTATTTTTTTTCTCTCACTCATTTTTTAAAGTTTTTTAAAAGCTTTTTAATATTGTAATTTTTGTAAAACATAGATACAGCAAACATACGCTTGGTGTGAAAGCATTGGGTGCTTTCATTTTTGTTCTAGCTTTTTTTGTGTGACGGAGTTGCTGCGCTAATTGGAAGTCACCCAGTGTTGCCGCACTAATCTTCCAACTTCTATCTTATCGTCTAAAAACTGACCACTCCTTTTCTGCTGACAGCAGGGCACATACTCATACATAAATACACACATGCCGTGTAAGAAGTGCTCCTAAACTTCCTGTCCATGCGAAACACGCACATACATACCCTATATTTAAAATTAAAATAAAGCCTTGGTTACAATAAAGTTAAATGCGAAGAATATGCAACATTTATATAGTGCCTTTTTCTCGAGTGAGTATTTTTACACTGGAAAACGAATGTTAACAATTTTTTTTAAGCAACGAAGAAAATGCATTTGAAACTCTTAAAGTTTTGTCTTAAATAATTTTAAAATTTCGAATTTTCGAGATTTTCTAATTAATTGAATATCCTAATAGTGTATTTCCACCAGCTACAAATTGCGCAATTTGAGAATTATTCTTAATTTTGTTGAAACTGCTAAACCCTTTTCAATTTGGTCTTATACAAAACAGTCAGCTCAAACTGTATACGAACCTCAATTTGAGTGAAAAAGAGAAAATATTGCTTCTATTTCATGAATAAAACTAAACAAATTTGCATAACGTGAATGATTTTTAAGCAAAAAGTATTTAAAACTGATAAACACAAAACAAAATAGAAAGTTCAAACCAAAAAAAAAATACCTATCAAAAGCAAGATGGACGATCATACAAGAATCATAAGACGCAGCATGACAGAATTTGTTATTAAATTAAGATCATTCATATAATTTAAGTGTGGAATTAAAGTGGAAGCGC
>NW_016163010.1:38358-38989 GCF_001687245.7 Rhagoletis zephyria | reverse complement strand
GCCTAAAGGAAGAAGATCAGGACAAAACTGCGTTCGTCACACCGTTTGGCATGTATAAATTTACGCGCATGCCTTTCGGATTTCGAAACGCGCCAGCAACGTTTCAGCGATTAATCGATCAGCTCAAAGCATCTCTAAATAACGTAACAATATTTGCATATTTGGACGATATAATCCTATGTTCAAGGAACTTCGAAGAGCACCTTGAAGAACTTAGTAGACTTTTCAACCGTATACAACAATTTGGTCTCAAGATCAATAAAGACAAATGTCGGTTTGCATGTCGCGAAGTGAAATATTTGGGACACATCCTGTCCCCAGATGGCATAAGAGTGGATTCACAAAAGGTCACAGCAATATCTCTGCGCAAGCCTCCTAAAAATGTTAAGGAGTTGTTATCCTTTCTACAGTCATGTTCCTGGTAAAGACGCTTTGTNAGTGTACAACAATTTGGTCTCAAGATCAATAAAGACAAATGTCGGTTTGCATGTCGCGAAGTGAAATATTTGGGACACATCCTGTCCCCAGATGGTATAAGAGTGGATTCACAAAAGGTCACAGCAATATCTCTGCGCAAGCCTCCTAAAAATGTTAAGGAGTTGTTATCCTTTCTACAGTCATGTTCCTGGTA
>NW_016163010.1:5008-37745 GCF_001687245.7 Rhagoletis zephyria | reverse complement strand
TTGCTTGTATTTTATTTCATTTAATAGCATACTGTTCAATGTTTTACGTCTAAACTCTTTGTAATGTCATGTAAAATGCAACTCTGTTTAGTTTGTAAGAAAGCTCTAAAATGCATCACTGACGATCAGCATCGTCATGATCGCCTATAAATACTCGTGCTAGCATTGTAAAACGCCACTTCTCGTCTTAGCGTCGATTGAGTTGGTTCGTCCAATATTGCTTCGGACAACTAACTTCAATAAAGACAATTTTAGTATACACATTAGCTAACGCGTTTTCATTCGTTCACGTATACCTTTAACTCCCTCTCTGTTTGCGACTCTCGTCCGGATTATCGGACAGGTCCATCAAGAGGCGTAGTCGCGGTCACTACAAAAATTAAGGAATTGGTGTGACGGGCCAATCCTATGACATTTCATTTAAGGAACGGCAAGTCATACTCTTCAATTATTAATTATTTTTAGTTTTTAAGTATTCCTTTTGTTAAAAAAATTTTTGTCAATAACTAATTTGAAAATTCTCATCCTAAAAATATGTAAATTGTTCTAATAAAATTTTCATAATTTTCATCCCAGAAGTATGAAAATTGTTCTAATAAAATTTTCATAACTTCACAATATTTAATTTCTATAAAAATGTTGAAAAAACTCTACAGGTGCCTAAAAAATAAAAATTAGTTTGATGTAAAAATATGTGAATTGTTCTAATAAAATTCTCATAATTTTCATCCCAAAAGTATGAAAATTGTTCTAATAAAATTTTCATAACTTCACAATATTTAATTTCTATGAAAATTTTTAAAAAACTCTACAAAGAAATTTAGAAATTTCCTTATTAAGTCTAAGGCGATTTCGAATGCTTTTGACAAAAAAGGTTAAATATGTATGCGCAATACCTTTATCAGGTTTCTTTGTTAAAAGTGCGAACTAAAATTTTACGCCTAAAAGCATGCAAACTTAAATTTTTCAGACATACGTACACACATACGGGTTAGCGTAGCGCAAAAATTTTTAGTGACACGCTTTGGATAAGGCATCGTTATTTTAACGGCGCCTAAAAATATGCAATAATTTTTTATAAAAGTTCCGCGTAATTCTGCATGGCTTCGATGTTTTGCGTCATTAGTTAGAAATCTTTCTAATGCTTACCACAATGCCACAAATGCTACCTTGTAACAGAAAATTATGAAGCACCAAAAAATATGCCGCTATACATGCAAATTAAATTTTTTTTTGCGCCCAAACTCCCCTCACCGCCATGAATTTTCATGCTAGTTAACTAGTTTAGAGTTACCAGAAAAAATAATTAATATAAAATTGAGCTTTCACAGGGCTTTGCCGCGAAAAAAACTACAAACTCAGCACTTTATCGGTTGATGGTAGATAAAAAGTTTTAATTTAACCGCAAAATGCTGCCATAGAAACTGAAAAGCATGTGAAAAATAAGAAAGTCAAATGTCGCAGGGGTGTAGCCTTGCAAAGTGCGGTTTGACGTGTGGGGTGTGAGGTGTGAGGTGGTGGGCGGTGGGAGCTGTGTTGGCTGCTGACGTTGTGGCCGGCAGCTCGAATTACCCAAAGGACGCGCTTGCCTTTAGCTCTTATGTTTATAGTCTTCTCTTCTGGCGCATTTATAATATTTAAAAAGCGTTTGCTGTATGTTTTGCGCCTAAAAGCAGGCTATTGCCTCAGGGTGGTACTTTGTTTTTATTTTGATTTGCATAGAAAAAAGTTTATCCTGCCAGCCAACTGCGGTCAATTGTTGTCTATTTTCACGCCCAATTATGTGCTGGCGATATTTCGCGAGTCCTAGCGGAAGAAGGTCAACCTGTCTATCGAAGGCTGGTGACTGTTTTTCTTACTATTAACTTGTCACAGACAGCCAGTCGCGCACTTGGAGGAACTGATAAGAAAACTTAAAATGAATTTTGCTAGTCGCTTCTATTGAAAAACAAAGCAAGCTCCATTTCACTTTACCCACGCTTCTTCACTCATTTTCTTGCTCTACAACTTTTTCTGCTACTCACCACCCACCTCGCTTGCCACTGTTCCGCGTTTCATATTACGACACTGTAAAATAATATCAACAACGACCAGGAAAATATCGTTGTGTAGTCAACGCTGACGCTGATGATGATGAGGTCGTCCCCAGGACATGGCTGTGTCGGCTGTCGGTTTGTGTGCTGTGACGAGTACGACATGCCGCCGTCGCTAGCGGAAAAAATTGCGACCGCATAATTAATTAAAGGCAAACAAATTATGGGCGCTGTAATGGCGTTCGTTGGGTGAATCTGTTCGTCTTGTGCTCTACATGGTACGGGATGGTTGCTAACGGTTTGCACTGCCATTAACGAGCAGGTATGTTATGTCACGAGCAGACAGTGAGGCGAGGCAATCGAGCAACACAGAGCTAAATAATGGGTCATTGTGCCCACAAAGCGCGCGCTGGAGGGAATGCCGGGGCGATATGAGCTAACGAAGCAAAGACAAAAATGTAAATAAGAGGAAAAACGTGAATCTCAGGGTGGGCCAATAGAGCAAAAGAGAGTAGAGTAGCGAGAAGGGAACGAAAAGCTGTGGAAGAAAGAAATGTAAGGCCAGCAGCAGGTGGGAAGCAGACAGCTGCACTTAATCGCTAGCTAGCAGCTATGTCTGTGACTTGCCGCCACACTCAGGCAAACATACACACACACATAAATACTTATGCGCATAATTGCCTATGAAACATGTGCTTGTGCGCCTACTTACAACCGAGCTGCCTTCATTGCTTCCTTTATCGCATTGCCATTTAAAGTCAGATTTTATGCAAATGCATGTGTGCAAACAGCGCTAGGTACACATACGCAAACCCTAATGCTAACAATGAGAAACATACGCTCTTATACTCGTATTTCTTTCTCTTGCCATTTCACGTCAGTTCATTTTTCTTTGCATACCTTTTGGCGGTCGACAGGTGGCAGTTTAGCTGAAAATTATGCAACTAGCTAAGCTTTTAAGTGAATTTGCTGAGCAACAGCTGGCGTTGAAAAAAATTCCGTGCATATGTGAGTGTGTGTGGGAAAAATGCAAGCAAATTTGCGCGGAATTAATTAAAGTTGAAGGAAGTACATACAAAGCAGATTAGGCTGATAAAATGTGATGTTAGATGTTGGAGTTGAAAGTGCACATATATTAGAACGACGTTAGAGGCCACTCGGAACGAAAATGAGGCAGCTATTTCAAAGCAAATTCATTTAAGATGACACGAAATAGTGAAAATTTTAAAGTAATAAAAAATTTAAAAAGTATTTGAATTTAAAATTGTCTTAAAATTTACCAATTCATAAAAAAATGCGCCCAAAGTTAGGCGATAAGGTACGAGCATGGAACAGTCAAAAAAAAAGTTAAGTACATAATTAAAAACATAAAAATCTTTTAACTCACAATTTTATTAAATTTTAAATTTTCTTTAAAATTTCGCAAAAGGCTCCATCAAGCCATAACTATTCAAAAAATAAAAAAACAAACGCTCTAAAATATAAGACAATATAAGCAAATTAAAAAAATGCGTCCAAAAATATGCAAACCTGGGAAAGTATACCAGAATTGTGAAGTATATTATAAGAAACATAAAAATATGTGAATTCACAATTATAATAAAATTTTTATTTTCCTTTTAACTAAAAAAAGTTTAATCAAGCAATAACTCTTAAAAAAAATAAAAAACGCGCCCAAAAATATGCAAAAATGTGCGTAAGTTGAAAAAATGCTGTACAAAATATGCGAAATGTAACAGCGACAAAAAAATTTGAAGTCATAAAATATAAACAATTTTGAATTAAAAATTTCCTTAAAATTCTATACCCTTTTTCCACCAAAGGCTTAACTGCAGTTTAGAGTTTATATCTTAATTTTTGCTTTTCTTCTTTTTCTTTCGTTTCTATTCTGTTTTTCCAATACATAGCCATAAACTGCAGTTAAGACTTCGTGGAAGTGAGCTATTAATTTTCTTTTGAATTTTGAAAAAAAGTTAAACCAAGCAATACCTTTTTGATAAAAATTGCGCCGAAAAATATGCAACAATATACCTAAAGTAACAAAATAGGCAAGAAATATAAGCACATGAAAATTGCATTATTAAATTAATTAAATACCTTATTTTTAAACGCTGAATTTCGAAAATTTTTTTACAACGCGAAAGTACGCCAAGCGCTTCAAAATAGGCACTGAAGATCAATATTAAAACCCCAAAAAATATGCTTTAAGTGTACGGCTTGAAAAAATGACCGCTTGTTTGCCGTAATGTAGAAATGCCCCATGACTAAAAGGTTATGTCATGTTTATGTAATTTACATTAGCTAAATTCGATAAGAACTAGTTAAGACGCCTATAAGTAGGCACTAAATATCTGAAAAGTAAATTGGTATCTAGTTTTGATGGTTGAACTTGAGGCTCAAGAAAGAAAAGCTGGATATGTGGGGTTGGAAATGTGTTAAATATCTAATTTAATTCTTGGAGCCTAAAAGTGTGCAAAGAATTTTACTTTTTATATATTATATTTAAAAGAAAATAAGTCTAACCAAAAATGTATATTTATTAGGGCGAGGCAATTTGTATGAGAGATTTTTGCGACTATGCGCGTGTAGCACAGAAGGAAGCCTAAAATTTTGCACCGGAAATCTTTTCTCACAAATTTTCCAAAAGTCATGATTAATTAATTAATTGCATTGGAAACTATAGATACAATTTTGCTAATAAAAATATTTATAACATCCCAAGTGACTTGCAAAAACCAAACTTTTTTTCTTTCACTGCAAGACGAGTGCTTGAGCGCCTTAAGTTATGCAAAACGAATAAGTGTCTACCAAGTGACGCAGAAAACTAGATAATATCAATTAGAAAAGAAAATGTACATGAATATGCATACACTTAGTAAAGGGTATTGCAAATTTTACTGAAATCGAATAAGGTATGAGAAGCAGCCAAAAAGTATGCAATGAATTTAGTTTGAAAAGCTTGTTACCGGCCTTAAGTAATTGAAAGCAAAATGTAATAGGATCTGCAACACAGGAGAGTATTGATTGGGTAATAGAAATGAATACGACGCCGAAAAGTATGCAACACAGATATTTAGTACTTCATATGGAAAAAAAATTAATTAAATTAAATAAATAAGTATGCTTATCTCAAAGGTGGATATTTGTATGTTTTTGCTACGAAGGTACCCAAAAGTATACAGCTGAAAGTATTTGGAAGACAACCAAAATCCAGTTTGTAAACTGGCTGTTGAAAACGAGGATAACTGGGTAGTGTCGAAGAAAACAAATTCGCAAAAGTGCGAAAGCAAGAAAACCCCCAAAATGTGTGCTATAAAAAACAGATTTGACTAAGCACGCAAAAATGTGAACGATATAACATTATTTGGATAGTTTCGGCAATTAACGTGTGTAGGTACGTTGACTCATAAGCCTATAGACAATGCATTTTTTCCACGTAATACACAAATATTTGTCAAACAGTTATTGCCACATAAATCAAATAACGGATCATATAATAATACGTTGCATATTTTTGGGCTGTTATAAAAAAATAAAACATGACTGAATGCGAATGAATTGTGTGCTCTGTCATATGCCAACAATTTCTTCATGCTTTGTTTCCTCCAGCGCTTTTTTTGCGTGTGTCCGGTCATTGCGATTGGGATTTATTAATACATGCTTCATTTATTTGATGCCAAAAGCATTGTGCTTCGGACACAACAGAGCGAAAGAGAGAGTATATGGCGACGAGGGCTTTGGCTGTTACAAGCACACACCCGCCACTCACCATACACAAAGAAAAAAAAGAACAATCAAATTGAGTGTCTAATAAATCATGACATCTTTTTAGGCGCTCAATGCGAATGCGGTGTGTGTCCACCACGCAATGTGAATGGATGAGTTTTGGCACATTCGGTGTAGCATTCCAATGACAAAAATAAAACCAATAAGAAAGAGCAAATAACAAAGGAATGTAGTGCACGTGCAAAAAGAAAACAATGAGCAGTGGAGTGAAGCCAATGACTGATGGACAATGAAAGTGAAAACGCCTAAAAGTAGAACGCGCCAAGTGGTGTCGAATTCTTGTCCTCAATCATAAATTATGCCAAACAACTTGTTTTCAAACGGATCAGAGGCACAAATGCGAAAGCAATGAACTGGCCTGGGTGGTCTTTTAGTTTAGTGGTGTAGAGAGAGTGAAAAAGTGCAGACATTTGCTATTATTTACTGCTAACAACCTTAGTAAGTGAATTTTTTGGCATCGCAAATAAATTGTAGCCCATATTTAGGGTGCGGAGCAGGGCAAATAGTGCGGCAGCAGGTATGCGCGTATATAAAATCCGAAAATGTAGGACAAATATTTGTTTCACATGAGAGAAATTTGTTGAATTTTTGGGTTGAAGCGCCCAAAAAATGCTTTATTTTTACATTTCAAGAAAAAAGTAGTAAAAATCGACGTTGAAGAGCTAAGTAATGTTTAAAGAAACTGCGGCACCTGAGCTTTAACTGAAAATAAATCATTGCATACTTTTAGGTGGTGAAGCCAAGCATTTTTTTCGCCACTAGCTCTGTTATGTATAGCTTGTGAAAGCAACTTTTATTGAAACTGCCAAGGTAAAACGTCGAAAATAGATTAATACGCTTAGCTTCTAAAAGTATGAAATGAATTTGCAAATGTTCTTTCTGCACTTATTTTCATTTGAAGCTTTAAACATTTTTTCAAAATAGCTGCAAGTAGTGCTCTACAGAAGCGATTAATATTAGTTAAAAAAATGTTGAGCTAAAAGTAAAGCATAGCGCAGTTTTAAGCGGCATAGCAAAGCACACTTCTCATCTAAAACTGTGTCATGTATGTGAGCAAATCTCACGGGTTGCTACATTTTGGGGCAGAAACGTCTTTTTGGTCGAAAATGGTGGCACACTTATCGTAGATAATGCATTATCTTCCGCTTTGCGTAAAGAACAAGATTCCATGGCAAAATTATATTTAAATGAAAACTTAAAAAAGATATACTAAAAAAAGTAAAAATAATAACTCGTGCTCATATGGCCGTTAAAAGACATATAAATTAAAGGTAGTTAAATATTGGCGTGATGGCACATTGGTTTTGTAACACTAGATTCGTACGTTTTGGCAATAAGAATACTTTCAAGGTTTAATTTAAACATTTTGAAGTATCTTAAACTACTGAAATTAAAAAAAAAATCGTGCATGCTGCCATTTTTTTTTAATTTGGTGGCACACTTTTGAAACTTCACAGATATGTTGTATTTTATGCCAACGTCCATTGCCTCTAATATGAGCATTCTATTTGAAAACTTCCCAAAGTTATAAAAAAAAACGATTATGATTTTTTCGAGTAAAAATTAAAAAAACGGGAAATTTCGTTACCTTTTCGCTCAAATAAACATTTTAAGGCTAAAATTGTTCACGTAATTGATTTATTTTTGATTGCAAGTACTTGTTTCGGGAACTCCATTGATTGAAATATATGCAAGAACAATGCTTAAGCGTTTTTTTACTCGTGAGATTCGCTCATGTAAGTACATACTTTGACTTCTAACGCTTTTAAATTCTCCAACAAAAAATGTTTCCCACCAAACCTAATCAGTATTGCAAGCTCCTAAAAAGATGCATACATTTTCAACCCAATTACTTAGCTAGCCAATTTGCTTTTCGTGTCACGAGCATCAATCACTCTCACACCCGTCCACAATTGATTTTGTTCCATGCAATTCGTCGGCTTTCAAATAAATTTAACAAAAATTATTTCATTATAAATTTATGTAAGTGCTCGTTTCTTGCATCACATATTTTTAGGCATACAAAACTTTTCCAATTTCCTCTAACTACTTTAGCGAGTTGAAAAATTGTGCGTAGATTTCGTAACTTTTTTAAACTCAACATTTGTGGTTGGTATCTGTCCCACAGTTTTGCTCTTTTTGCTATGGAATTTTAAATTTTTCTTCGTTTTTGTATCCTACTTCAGCCACCTTTTGTGCAGTGGCTTCTGCTGTCGGCGTTGCTGTAGTTGTTGTGGTAATTGTCAATGCTAGCTCGTTGAGGAAATTTATCTGTCGCTTAATGTCATTAGTAAATTTATTATGCCGCCCTCCTTACCACAGAAAAGTGCTTACGTATTACTTTCTAGTGCTACATACATATAAACTTTTAGGCACTGGCCTGAGAAAATTATCGGGTACGTGAGTTGTTGCATTGGAGGTGTAAAGTCACGTGAGTGTGACTGACTGATTACAAATAATTTATGTGGGTTTTTTAGTTACTTTTGTGTTATGTGCGTGTATGTGTGTGTACTTATATAAGTAAATATAATACATATTTGGTTTCTATTTCTATGTACATACATACACACATACATATGTACATTTCTATGGAGTTTCATGGGACTTGTCTTAACGTCTATTTGGTGTAATTTTGCATAATAAATCAATGGGAAATCAATTGTTAATTTCAATTTGGTTTTTTTCTCAGTTTAAGAAAAGTTAGAAATCCAAACACGCATTCATATGTACATATGTACATAATTATTTATAAGCATTGGCACGTGTAAAGAAAATTAGTAGTTACAAGTTTAACAAAGCATTGTAGAAGTTGAAAAACTGAATGATGAACGAATAAATAAAAAGTATTAAAAATGATTTTTTCGAAATGAAAACAAAAATTACAAAAAGATTTGTTTTGTCAAAATCTGAGATAGAATTCATCAAAAAAGACTTACAAAATTTTTTAATTTAAATTTCATGAGAAATAATATTTTTGAAGAACTTTAAGAAAATCGCTCTTAAAAGATTTTTCTTGCTTTAAAAAAAATCCTAAGAAACTAACTGAAATTTTATATAAACTTGAAGAGTAAATGTTTGTCGAGAAATTTAATTAGACATTTAAAAAAAATCTTATTATCTCGAGTCAAATGTGAAGAAATACTTCAGATTATTCAGTGAAAAAACTCTTAACTAAGAAAACGATTTTTTTGTTGATCTAACCAAAAACAAGTTTAAAACTAAAAAAATAAAAACTCCATTCAAAAAATCAGTATTTCAAAAAATTTGAAGAGCCTGATTTTTTTAATTACAGCATTTTTTTCATTGTTTTCATTCGATTAGTTTAGGTTAGGTTAGTTTAGACAGGCAGCTCTAGTTAAAATAGTTTACTCGTAGGCCGCACAGACCCGTTGAGTTTCCCAGGCGAGGGTTTGCCTCGATCTGGTCCTACCTATGCAGTTATCATTAAACCATTCTGACTTTCTGACAAATGCTAGTAGACCCTTATTGTAGAAATTGCATAGGAAGTGCTGGATGATTATGTCTCTTCCTTATCTCTACAGAATCTACATAAATCGCCAGTCGAACCTGTGAACAATAACCCAGTGTCTCCTTAGTATTCCATTGAGAAGTCGAACATTCGATTACGAGAGAAATATCAAACTCAAATGTTGTCGAAAAAATTGTGGGAATTCAGGATTCCTGAACTCAAATCGAGTTCGACGCTGTCGAAACGAGGGCCTTCATAGCAGTTTTGCTATCCACAACGAGCGATCTAAGGCTCAGAGAAGCTAAAGCATGAAAGGCAACCAATTTCGGGCATGCAACAATACTGAATGAAATAAATAGGGGGCGGCTAAATAGAATGAAAGTAGATATAGAAGTCAGCACTGATTATATTACACCTGTTTGGGACTTCAGTATGAAGATACCCATTAGGTTCCCGAACGGAAAAGAATGGGATGAAGGACTGCCAGTAGTAGATGGGGGTATGTCCACCTACACTGAAGGTTCAAAGATGGAACAACGAGCCGGAGCAGGTCTCTACTAAAAGGACCTTGATCTGCAGTCTTGATCGTCTACTGAACGACTGCAGTGTCTTCCAAGCGGAGATCTATGCTAGAGAGAGGTCGGCTAGTCTTGTACTTAGTAGTAGAGTTCCAGAAGAAAAAGCCACTATACTTGTCGACGGCCAGGCAACACTGAAGGCAATAGGATCTCAAATAGTGAAATCGGGTATTGTATGGAAATGTCGCAACACGCTGGCGTCACTGAGCTGTATCAACGTCTGTCTATGCTGGGTTCCCGGGCATAGCAATATTGAAGGGCATGAGTCGGTTGATGAGATGGCCAGATGCGGCTCAAAGATGACAATAGAAGAAGCGGATACCTCCGTACTACCACCGTTTAGTGATCACGTTGGGAAAATGAATGAGTACCCCGTGGGCATGACGAATGACTTGTGGAACAAACGAGAAGACTTTGAGACTACAAGAGACATACTGAAATTCAATAAATCTGCAGTAAGAGTCCTTACCGGCGTCATCGCGAGGCACTGTGCTATAGCACCAATGCTTCGAAGGTGGCGATTACCAACAAGTACTCTCTGCAGAGGCTGCCATGACGAGGACGAGGAAGAGTCAATTGACCACTATCTGTGTCTATGCCCAGGTCTACAGACGAAGCGACTGAAGCACATGGGTTCACGCTTCTTCGAAAAGCTTATCGAGGTAGCGGATGTGGAACTGTGGTCTCCTCCTGACACCCACTAAAAGATGGCACTCAAAATGGATAACTCTGTCTCCGAGCGAAAGTATGGAATATTCCACAATTTGCATTTTTTTTATCTGGCAGTTCAGCCCCACCTCATCCATAAGTTTGTCGTGGTACTTAGTGGAAAGTTTCCACTGGAAGCCCTGTATATGTGGATAGAGAAGTAGGTGTTTGACTCGTACGTAGTCCGTTTGGAAGGCAGTTATTGTGAAAATCCTTCGCTAAAGCATGGCTGCTTGATTTCGTCCGGACGCGGAGTTTAAAGGGCCGGAAGGATCTGAAACCCAAGTTAGCTCGGACTGTAATGATTGCATCTACATAAATACTCGACTACCTTGCCGGTAAGGGGTGGCTGGGTCGAGGTTTCCATTTCCTAGGCATTCGACACAATTTATATGTTCTAGTATTTAAAGACTGCATTAGTGTGCGCTGCTGGTTGAAAATTTAAAAATTTTACTTAAAAGTATTACAATCCTTATACAAATTTTTTAAATCGATTAGAAAAATTCTTTTAATAAAATTTTTGAAGTACTATTTTCACTAGCTTAAATTCGCGCCTATTTCCACATAGGTACATACATATGTATGAACAGCTAAACAGGTGCTTGTATTTCAATGCATGAGCAGTTATTTGTGTTTGTTTTCATGTGTATTTGAACACGGTCCGCGCATGTATTTGTGCTTACTTTTACCCACTTTGTCTGCACTCGTGCGTGCCACTTATCTACGCATTGCTAACGGGCATTCAAATGATGCGTGAAAATCAACACCGCTACAAAGTGAATTTGATTTATATGCTGCGAAATATTTTGGGTAGGGGGCGATTTTAGGCACACAGAAGTAACAACTAAGTATGTGTATAGGTATGTATAAATGTACATATGTATACACTAACTTTATGATTTATATGTGAATACTACATATGTATATATGTTGTATATATATATGCAGCTCCAGGAATATTTAATTAATAAATGGGCTTAAGTGCTTAAATGCATGAAAGTATAAAAATTTCAACAAAATTCGTGCTTTAATAATACTTGGAAATAAATTGCCTTTTTTCAATCAATTAAACATATTTTAATTAAAATTTTTTTTATGATGCTTTCGTTTCTATCAAAAAATAGGGGCTTTTGATTATCCCTTACTCTTTTTGTGTTCGATTTTAAAATAAAGGCAAACGGTAGGAAAATTGTATTTTCGTTTCTTAAAATGTCACACAAAAGGCACATTCTCTGCCCTTTGAAGCTATGTCAGGGAGATGAAAATCGATTGTTTGCTTAAAACGACAATATTACGAAATGCGTGAGCTGGACAGTGAAAAGGGGGGAAAAATATGCTCTTTTACAGGGTACAGTATAACATCAAAAGGAAAGAAACGAAATCAGCATTAGTTATTTTTTTTTATTTGTTATATGACATTAAAAATTCGTTTAAAAATGTAATTTCAAAAACAAACAAAAAAATATTTTAAATATTTTTGAGTAAAATTTACGTAATATAAATTTATTACATAAATAGGCTTTAGGGCTTAAAATATTGGCACACATCCGCTTTCCTTATAAATACAAAAAATAAATTTAAATTTAACAACAAAAATCAAAAATATTAGATTTATAAAAAACTTGAAAAGACACACAAAACTAAACAAAACACCGTTGAGCAGAATAGAATATAAATAAGGTAAAATAAAACATGATAAAAATTAAGTAAAATATGAAAAATGGCAAAATTTAATAGAAATAAAAAATAGAATTAAATAATTCCAAAAACTAACTAAAAACCAATCAAATAAAAAATACAAAAATAACACAGGTTTACAAAAAAAAAGTGTATGCATATTAAACCAAACCTATATATCCCTATGTTATTCGACATGCTGAATGCGAATCCGAGGTCCGTTAGCCTCCATCACGTCAGGTTCGTGGCCATTTGAAGGTCAAGTAGGGGAAAATTCATTGAATAAACCTGAAAATTCAATAAAATCCATCGGATTTTGACCTTGGGATGACCTGGGCATGACCTCCAGATGACTTTGAGGAATCAAGGGACCTCCATACTCGGTTTCAGTGACAACAAAAACAATTTATTTTTTTTATTTTTATTGAATACATTTTATGTCCTATTTGACGTTCAAATGACCTCGAAGCTGACATTATAGAGGTTAACGGACCTCGGATTCGGGTTCAGCGAATGTAAAACCTTATGTATATGAATTTTCAGATGTATTCAATGCATTTTTCCCTACTTTACCTTCAACTGACCACGAACCTGACGTGGTGGAGACTAACGGACTTCGGATTCGCATTCAGCGTGTCGAATAACATAGGGATATATAGGTTTGGTTTAATATGCATAAGCTTTTTTTTTTTTGTAAACCTGTGTAATTAATTGAAAAAAAAATAACGAAGACTAAAATTGATAAGTGAAGAAATAAAATTTTAATAAAAGAGAAATTATGAAAAAATAAAATAGAAACTAAAATAAAAAATAAAATAAAAAATAAAATAAAATATTAAAAATTAAGTAAAATAAAATGAAATAAAATAAATTAGAACAAAACGAAATAAAATAAAGAGTAGGTAGACCACTGGCTGGGTCAGCTGGGGTCGTTGGATCGAATCCCACTGAAGAAGTCTGATGAGGAAATGTGGTGAACTCCGAAATAGCAGCTATAACTTCTACCGTTTATAAAGTATTGATGTTTCTCCACAATAGTTTTCATTAGAAACGGCCTCAAGCTCTATTATTGTTGAATATAACTGTTAAAAGGCCATAAATAAAAAAAATTTAATAAAATAAAATAATGTTAACTAGCATAAAACCAAATTAAATATTTACCTTAAAAAGGAGAACAAATTCGCAAAAAATATAAAAATTATATACGTACAGTGTCTTAAACAAGTATCTATTCTCATGTAAATTTTTTTGAATATTGATAATTTTTCAAGTGAAATTTTTTTTGTTACGTTTTTATAAAAATCTTGTTTGCGCTTTATTCAAAACCATACAAATCAAAGTTTCGAAATTTAGAAAGTTTAAAAAAATTTCGATCTTTGTAATCTGAATCTTTAGAACATTTATGGTTATGCAAAATTATAGCGAATAAAATTAATAGTATAATAAAAAGTAAGTTTCAAGCGGCTAAAATATCGCGTTGATTTTAAATATTTTTTTTTTTTGCTGACGGCCTTTGCGGTTTTTTCATGCTTTATACGGTTTTGTTGCTTATATAAAAAGTAACAAACCAATTTCAACATCAAAAACATTATGAATATTTAACAAAATTTAAGCATAAACATAAAAAATAATAAAAATAAAATACTGTAAAATATAGTTAAAAAAATAAATAATTACTAAAAACTTTAAAATTGAACTGAACATAAAATGAAGAATTAGTTAATTTTGAAAATTCAAAATGAATTAATTGCTTTTTAATTAAATTTGTTAAACATTGAATTTTATTCAAATTCATAAAGCTTTTCTTATTAACTTATTGCTTTACATCACTTTCAAGAGCTCACATAAATACTGGCGTGAATGTGTGTTAATGTAAGCCAACAGCTTGAATCCAACAATTCGCATCATTTTTCATAAATTTTTGTCGCCTTTGGCCTTTTTCATTTTACGAACTCATCAAATGACTTTTGCTTTTATGATTTTTCGCCATTGCCAGCATGCGCTGATGAACTGAAAAATTCGATATCAGGCAGTGGTGGCAACATTTGTTGCTGTAATTAACAGAGACTGTAGCGAGTGAGTGTGGATGAGTGGATGTGAATGTGAGTACATATCGGCCAAATGGACATACGACTAGAGGAAGGTTAGCAACGAAAAGGATCTTTGCGAATGTGAACTGCAATTTCATTTTCTTCATTAAAATACGCATACATACATACATACACATCGCAGCCAAGCACACAAACACACATATGCTCTGACCAATTTTTAATTAAAAACTAACCACTTTACAGGCCAGCACTCAACATACACACATATAAACGTCTGCAATTTCGCAATGTGCAAACAAATTTATATGGCGTACTTTAATATAAATAAACTTTATCATCATATGAATGAATGTATGTATGTTGCTTTCACTATATGTGCATGTGTTTGCGTGGTGTAGTTCACATTTGCTCGCATCGTTGCATTGCATCATGCTGCCGTTGCTTTTATGAACAAATAGCGGTAATAACTCGCAGCGTTTACACATTTTTGTTGGTTTGTTGTGTTTTTTGCTCCTTATTTGGTTAACAACATTTATTACGCAACGCGGATGCAAGCAACACATAAACATACGTACATATGTATGTGTTTTCGTATGTACCTACATACATATGTACATATATCCAAATGCATTTGTGGGAACACGCAAACCAAATTTTGTTGTAGGTTTTTTTTTCAAAAGGGTTAGCCAAATTGGAAAACAAATTACGATTTTCATGAGATTTTCGGTTTTGCTGTNATTTGGCTAACCCAAATTGGAAAACAAATTACGATTTTCATGAGATTTTCGGTTTTGCTGTTGCTTTAACGGTTTTGATGAGATTGCCATTACAAGTTTTATAAAAAAAAATAAATAAAAATACAAAAAATAAGAACAAAAATAAAATAAAGTAAAATAAAATAAAATAAAAAAATTGTTTAATAAAATAAAATAAAATAAAACCAAAATACAAAATTAAAAAAAAAATTTTAGAATTTTAAATAAGAACACAAATAAAATAAAATAAAGCCCAGAGCTTTGAAAAAGTCTCTAAAAGTAAAAAAACAATCCCAGACAATTTCGAAAAATTTAAAACTTTGCAAATCCAGATAAATCCTGAAAAATAAAAATATCGAGAAAACCCTAACATATACTTTCAGCTATTAATAAAAAAAAAAAGAAAATTTTTTGTGTGATAAACTTTTTAAAGTTATTTCCGAAAATATCAAAATATACCAAGGCCTAAAAAATTTATAAAATTTAAAAAAAATCTCAAAAATTCTTTAAATATGCCAAAAAATGCCCATATATCTATTTTTTTTTTGAAATTATGAAAAGTACCCAAAACACACACGAAAGTTCCGAAAATGCATAAAAAGTCTCCAAAATTCTTGAGAAATTCTCCAAAAATTCCGGAAGGTAAGAAAATTACCGAAAGATCCGAGAAAACCTGGAATAATTGGACATTTCGGAAAGTCCTAAAAACACACGAACAGTCCTGTATAAATTCTTAAAAGCTCTCGTAAAAGTCTCGAAAAATTCTGAATAACACACGCCTGGTATTATGCGACAGTGAGTATCAGTAAGTTTGTAGTCAAGGCTACGCCCACACTCCATTCCCAGAATGACACTCACTAGCGTACCATTTCTGATCCAACTCATCCGCTGCGCATTTTCCTTCAATATTACTATGGCCTGGTATCCATATAAGCAGCGAGCCTCCTAACAAAGTTAGTATCTCAACACATGTCAGCCAATTTAGTATGGCAAACGCGTGGAATTTACAAGGACATTGCTCTCTGGAATGCACTAGCGGCCATGCCACAGCACTCAACTACAGTCAACAACTTAGCACAACTTCATAAAAATACTCTTTATACGAACACACTGCCTGACAAGCGAATACAACGCCTGCAAAGTACTTTGTATAAGTGATGAAGCGAAGCCGCACTTGAAGCACACACTTAAGCAATTTCATACACTACATTCATTTGTAAGAAATTAAGCGGCGAAGGCGTCTAAAACGTCACCGCATACCAGCGGAAAAGCGGCTTTATAAGATTTCCTTTTTTGCTCCGATTCCTTGCTGCTTTCGCGACGCCATAGCACCTCAAGTGAAATGAGCATGAGCACGTACGTGACACGCTGACTGTTTTGGCATTCATATTGCATACTTACAGGCTGCTAGTGCCCATATTACATTGCCACACATATTGCGCATTTGAACTCAACTTACCTCGGAAGTTGATATGACTTTGAAATGGCTGCCTACTCATTCATGGCATGGCACGGCATGTAGTATACTTGTTTTACCATATTTTTTTCTTGCGCTCTCCTTTCATTTCAGCGTAAATTGCAAAATACCAGTGTAGCATACTTTCTAGTGCAATTGTGAAATAATGGCGCGTCGCAAGCAGGCACAAATCTCATTAAGCGCCTAAAGGCCTGGAGGTTGGTGTAATGATTGCGAGCGACGAAAGTAGCAACAGGCTGTCGTTGGCAGTTGCAAAGCCATGCGAAAGGCGGGTTGTTGTCAACATTTGCATACTTATAGGCGCTCATTCAGTTTCAACTCAACTTCTGAGCGCAGCCAATTCGACTGGCAGTCATAAATTCAATGCGACTGTGAGCAAAGTCAATTGCGTGTACGACTACATCCGCTACAACTCGCAGTAAGTTTGTGTTGTTGGTGACATTCTGCCGCACAACCTTTTCATTTAAACGAAGACATCCTGCCGCTAGGCCGCCAAATACTACAAGTATGAACGGCATGGTTTTTATTGCTTTGACTGCAGCGCGGAATGTTATGCCTGGTATTCGCGCATTGGAATGTCTTGATTGAATTAAGGGGCTGTGGCTATGCGAAAGGGAAAAAGTAATAGCGCGAAGGCGGAGGGAAAAAGCAAGCGAACAGACTGAGAGTAGAAAAGTCGACAACTGCCGAGAGTACCCTGCAGGGAAAGCTACTAGTTGTGAACTAGAATTCTACCGGTTTGCGTTTCAGCCGAACTAGTTCACGTTCTATCCTTTTTCAATGTTAGCGACTGGTATTTTTAACATTGCGATGTCCTACGAGATGTCAATTGTCAGGCTATGCATCAGCATCTACTAGTATAAATACTAGTAGCATCATACCAGTTGATGAGATAGTCTGCCAATTCATGCCCCGTGAAAAGCATAAGTGTGCCTTTTTGCTCGCGACGCTCCAGCAGTCACAATGGCCGACAGAGCAAAGCACTCGCGTGGTAAGCCTGAGGTCCCAGGTTCAAATCCTGGCGCAGGGAAAATTTTTTTATTTTCTATTTTTTATTTTATTTTTATTTTTTATAAATTTATTTTTTTGTTTATGCTGTTTATTGTAATTTTTAAATTAAAAAAAAAATATTTTTGTTTAATTTCTTTCTTTTTATAGCACAAGCAATTCTTCCTAAATGTTTTTTTGCAATGCAATTAGATTTTCAAATTTGTTATTTATTTATAAATTGAATAAATTATTTTTACTTACATTTATTTAACTTTAAAAATCTTAACCACCTCCAAGCGGCCTCGAACCTGCGATTTCAGAACCAGAACCAGTAGTCTTCACGTGACGCCACAGCCGACATTTGTAAGAAAAGCAATTAATTGCTTTTTATTTTTGGCTTTGGCAATTCAAAGGCAGATGTCGCTGATCGCCTAAGTTCTTCGAAATTGTCGAACTGGTAGGCACATACTAGTTAATGGACTAGTATTTTTTCTAACTGGTTTGGCGATTCAGGGTAGGTACTGAGCCAAAAGGGAATCAAGAAAAATAGTAGTATAGAAAAGAAATTGAAATAGCATACGAGTGGGCGCATACGCTTGCCACCCACCACTTTTCTTAATGACAGTCGTCTTTTTGCTGCATTCATAACTGACAAAGTAATTGAAAAATGAGCTGTGATTATTGATACAGTGTGGACGGACATTGCTGACTTTTATTGCGATTAGAGGCGACTTGATTGTCGTCTTTGGTTGGTGTCGTTATGTGTCGCGACGTGACTTCACGTGAAGTGGTATGCATGGATGGGCGTTGGAATGGCCTTCATTGACCATGCAATCATTGGACTCTAACGGACTGTGACTTTAATTAATAATGACCCACTGTTGCTGCTTGATTGGTTGTGTTTGTGTCAATGAATGAATGAGTTTATGTAGGTATATGGGTTGATTGGCCTATGCTAGTACTTTTTGAAAGGAATAAGAAATTTTACAGAAAGAAGGAGTGAAGACTCCATACAGATTAAATTTTGAAAGTTCTTGTGGCTTAGATTAAAAAAAGTGGAATTTAAAAGCTGCGTTTATAAACTCAAATAATTTAGGAAATTTTGAGGGGGCGAGGGGTGGGGGGGTTGGAGACAATGCAAAAGAAAAATGAGTACAAAAGTTTTTGTATTAAAATGCTTGGCACTAAATTTTAGTACACAGTTTTAAGTATCCATATTCGGTACTAATTTTAGTTTTTACTTTTTTCCTACTATTTTTTAAGTACACATTTTTTATCATGGTAAGGGTTGATGGTGCAAATTTTTTGCTCACAACTTCTGCTTTAAAATTTGCTATTCAATTTTTAATTCTAACTTATTTAAGCACAATTGTTTAGTAATAATTTAACGTATAAAGTGTTTTAGTACTAACTTTTTGAGTAAATTTTTTAGTACCGAATGCATAATACTAAATTTTTTGCTCAAAAATTGTATGCTTATTATTTATTGCAACATTTTTTTTACGTACAATTGTTTGGTACTAATTTTTATTATAATTCGTAAGTACTAAATTTCAAGGTATTTTTTTTTGTGCCAACTTATACGTAAAAATTTTTTAATGCTAAGTTTTTTGCAAAAAAATTGTAGATGTTTGCGCTAAAACGTTGTATATTAAATTATTAAAAAGTTTGAAACTAAATTCAATACAAGAATTTTTGAGTACTTAATTTCAGTGCATAAAATTATGGGTTTAAAAATATGATATTAAATTTTTTAGTGCTAAATTTTTACTAAAAACTCTTTAATTTAGTGTTAAAAAATTTTAAGTAAAAATTTGTCTCAAAAAACTATGTATGCTTAAGTTAATGCCAAATTTTATATATATTTGAAATGTGGTAAAAATTGTTATAGCACGTAAAACTTTTTTTAAATAGTTAAGTAAAAAATTTTTGCGGCCAATTTTTTATTTGCTCTTTCGAGAAAACCACAGTTTTACATTTAAAATTTCAGTAATTTTTTCTTAAATTATTATTTTTTTTTTACTAACAACCGAGTGAGTAGAAATTTTTCGTACACATTTTGTTGGTGTTTCTTTAAAAATGTTTGTATTTATTGAATATTTTTGTGTAGTTCATCCTGCTTATTGAAACTTTTCCGGTATACATATGTTTTGTTTCCAAATACTCGGTAAAAAACTTTGTGAGTTTTAGTACTAATTTTGTTAGACTAAGATTTTGTATAAAATCGTACCCTTTTTTCAGTGGTTAGAAATACATATAGAATTGGTAGAAATTTTTTAAATATTTTTTTTTATGTTTTATGAAATTAGTTATGTTTTTGTCTAGCCCGAATTCTAAACACTTTTTGGGAAAGTTTCCATTTCATATGGCGCGTTTAATAGTTTTCAGTACTACTCTTTCTAGTTTTAGGTTTTAGAACTATTTTTTTGCAATAAATTATTCGTACTTTACTGACGTTAATATTTATAAGTATAACCTTTTAAAATCTACAGTTTTTTTTTAAATATTTTTGTACTAAATCTTTAGCACATAGCACTTAAATTTTGAAATTTTATTTCATATAAACTTTATAAGCTATGTTCATATGTATTTTAAATAGATTATATGTATTGCAAGATCTTCAATACACAATTTTAGTACTACTTTCAGTGGTATTTTTAAGAAAACATGTTTTCGTTATTGTAGGATCCCTTAAATGCTTTTTTTATACTGAATTTTTCTTTGATGACTTTTTGCAACACAAAACAAAAAAAAATTACGTTTTGCCTTGGATACCGGTATTTTCTACGTTTCCAATTCTATCTTGCGCTCACGCTGTTTAGACGATTCACATACTTTTTAGCAAATCTTTAGTACACTTTTTGTACTGCAAATTTTCTTTTGAAATTTATGAACCGCTTGGGCGTGAGTGAGTAGAATGAAAATAATTCAAATAATTCTTTAACGAACACTAAGAAAAATAACACGTGTTCTGCTTTCAAAATTTACCGTAAGTCTTCCGTCACCTCCTTCGAAGCCCACGCTGGCGTTTGCGCTCATAAATTCAAAACAAACAAAAAAAAAAAAGAAAAACAAATGCGTCAGTTACAAACAACGATCGTATAAAATAAATACGGAAATAGCTTTGTCTGTCAGCAGAAAAAAAAGAAAATAAAATAGTAGTAGAAATCGCAGTAGAAAGGCGAGGAGACAAAGTAAACGTACGAGCTATAAACTAACAATATCACTCGTCCGGTCACACGGAATGCNAAGAAAGGCGAGGAGACAATGTTAACTTTATTGCTGGAGCAGACGACAAAAGCCAACGCCAACAAAGCGAGGAGAGCAGTGCACTTAAAGCACACGTACGAGCTATAAACTAACAATATCACTCGTCCGGTCACACGGAATGCGAATGTTTTGATAAAGAAAACAAAGGAAAAACGCTGAGAGAAATCAAAGAACGAAAAGCAATGCCTGCAGCGTCCACTGCCGCTGTCACCGCCAGCTCAAGCGCTGGCAAGTAACCAGACCTGTCGCGCGTTTACAAATTAATTTGTCAGCCCCAACGGTGTTGCCACATACATACATTTGCCATTTATACGGAGAGTTGCGCTGCCGCTGCTTACCTACATCTCTGTATACACTAGTGTGGTCAAAAATGAAGGAAAAACGGAATTTTAATGTTCTCACCCCCCATGTATTTTGTATACATAGGTAAAAAAATAACTTTTCTTAGAAATGGTATAGAATTCTTGAAAATAAATATTTTTCAATCGAAAAATTGTGGTTCCCTTCAGGACACTTCCAATAATAATACCCAATTGGTTATTTAAGAATTTTTTAATACTAAAGATTTTTTTGGTCCCCAGTTGCATTTTTGAGGTTTTTGGCGGGCCTATAATATATGAAACTATGAAAAAATGCTGCTTAAATAAACAATTGGATATTATTATTGTGAATCTCCTGCAGAGTAACAGAGTTGCTTCTATCCCATATAAAATACATGGAAAACTTTGAGCGCTTTGAGCGATCTCTAAACATTTTTTGATTTCAAGATAAGAAAATTTTTCCGTTACAGAACAATACTAGCAGGTGGGAGCATAAAAATTCCGACTTTACCTTTTCACATGCATTTTTGAACCATCCTAGTACACACACACACTCGCACTTACAAAAATACAATTTATATGAATGCTGACTGCAGTTACCTTTTTCGTGTGGGTCCACTGCTTTTCGCTACATTTCATTGTATTTATTTATTTATTTATTATTGCAGTAACATGTTGCAGGTGGGACATACGTGAGTACATACATACTGCATGCCTTACTTACTNCCAGTACATTTTGCAGGTGGGACATACGTGAGTACATACATACTGCATGCCTTACTTACTTTTATTAAAGCCCACTTCTAGGCGCACGTGTGAACGTAGAGGGGACGGAGATTCTTTGGTGAGTGCGCACAGCTGAGAAGAAATGCAGAAATTAGGATTTATGTGCGCCCAGCTTTGCGAGTGCAGGTGGAAAATGTGGAATTTAAGTGACAAAGTTGCAGTGCTGGGAGTTCCAAACAAAGATAAAATATGGAAAGGAGAAGCTATGAAGAAAGAGCGGGAGTGGTGGTTTTAAATTGATTGCTATTTTGCTACGGTGTCATAGTTTAATTGAAACTTGATCTACACACTTTTTTACTTCTTACAGATTATATTTTTGGAATTGGAACATTGTTTAATTAATTTAAAATTATATAGCATTAATTTTTTTAACTCATTGTACATATTTTATCCAAAAACACGTCTGTAATTAAATCACATAACAAAAAAAAAAAAAACCAAAAACTTTCGGAAAATTTTTTCCTAGTATTTTTTTATAAACTTTTATTGGAAGTGAAAAAAAGTTAGAAAAAATATTGCAAAAACATTTGCAATACTCATACTTAAAAAAAAATGTTAAACAAAATTTAAATTAAGATATCTTGTTAGAAAAGAACATTCCAAAACACTTTTCTATAAAATTTGTATTAAGAAAAATTTTCAAAATATATGTGTATCGTCACCTGAAATTCAAAATGTTTTTTAGTAAGGAAGTTTTAAGGAATTTTTTGCTTAAAGTTTGCTTATGCAAGTACTTTACGAAGACACAAGTTTTAATATTCAAGTTTTGCAGATGGATTTTTTTTGTAGAAACTAAATCTACGAACAATTTTATTTTATTAAAAATATAATGTTATATTTTTTATAAATTTTTTGTAGTATGTATAAAAAAAAAAATTTTTAGTTCATTAAATTTTAGTGTAAAAAATTTGGCATCACTTTGCTTTTAAATTAATATATGTTTAAGCTTTAAGTAAACAAATTTTAGTATGAAAATTTTGACTGCAAAAATGTTTATTTAATGATGTTTGGCACTACAAATTTTCATAAGATTTCGTGTCTCTTCGAAAATGTTGGCAATAAGGTTCGAGTAGGAAAATTTTGACGAAAACAACTTTTTGGAAAGATCTTTAGGTTTTTCTGCTAAAAAAAATTTTATATGGTTAGCTTTTTCCGAATGTTTTATCACAACATTTTTTAGTTTAAAAAAGTATAATATAAAGTTTTTTTAACGAAATTTTTTCAGCAAAATTTTAGGGCCATTCGCCAACTTTTTTCAGTTTTGTTAGTAGGAAAATTTCTTGTGTAAAAAATTTTTGTACACAGAGGGATTCTTTTCGTTAGCATGAAATTTAACAAAAATTCTTCGTATATAATTTTTAGTACAAAAATTATGTATAAAAAAAGGTTTAATGCGAATTTTTTAGTATTAAAATGTTGTGTTATGATTATTATAACACATTTTGAACATACATATTTCCCTCATTCGTGTTTTGTGTGAAAATTCTAAGAACACAGTTTTAGGTCATGATTCAATAATGAAAGGTTTTGTAAGAAAAACTTTCTCTCGCTCTAATTTTATCAATGACACTCCCACCCTACTCCTAAAAACAAAAAC
Source organism: Rhagoletis zephyria (assembly GCF_001687245.7). Lineage (NCBI taxonomy): Eukaryota > Metazoa > Arthropoda > Insecta > Diptera > Tephritidae > Rhagoletis > Rhagoletis zephyria. The sequence continues at coordinate 14,248 of NW_016163010.1, read as the reverse complement.
AGTGATATTTCTTTTCCAAATATCTTTGCAAGTTTTAAGAACATTTTTAAATTGTTAGTAGTGAAATTTTTACTTTTTAAAATTGAAGAAATGTTTGTTCTTCATTCGCTGGCGCCAACAAGACAAAATGGTTGAGCATCGTTGGACTACAGAAATTCAATGTAGGCTAAAAAAACGAAATTCCCTTAAATGCCGAAATATATTTGTCGATATTCGTGGAGACCTCTTGATTCTGCCAAGTCGCTGTAAAGTAAAGCATGCAATGGTTTTGGTAAATGAGCCAACGCAGGTATCCTGGTGTCTCCGAATGAGGCTTTGACGCAATATAACATTGCCAAACCGCATCCATAGGCCCAATCGTCACACGACAGTTCGGTTTAGTCAATGGCACGATGTATGTAATTGCACACTTAAAAGGTCCACACCTTTTTATGGAATTTAGCTCCCATTTTAGGAAGTGTGATTGAATTCTTCCCCTTTTTCTCCTGCTTCCATAAACCATCCCTGTGGGTGGGAGTGCCAAATTTTAGAAAAAAGCTACTTACAAAACCTTTAATAATTGAATCATGGTTTTAGGTACGAAAATTTTTGACAGTGAAAGTTATTAGAAATTTTAGAATAACTTAAATTAAATAAATCTTTGTTTGGTTTTGTAATAACTGGAATTTAAAGAAACTTCACTGTTTTAAAGTACTAAAAATTCTTTTAATTACCGCTTGACCAGTCTTCTATGATAATTTTTCTTACAAAAACATTCCTATTACGCTTGTGTCAACCTGCTGTGTCTGAAGTAATGTGGACAATCGTCATCATCGGCATAAAAAAAGTTTGTATTAGCCACTGTCTTTTCTCAGCATTTTCCCTCTGCCACGCTCTATATCTAACATAAAATTACGCCAATCACATCTTTTCTAGCTGATAATATTTTATTTACCCATTGCAGTATTCACATATTTATCTAGATTAAGTACTAATTTTTCAGTTGTCGGTGCAAGAAAGCACAGCTTTGTGTTGTTTGTCCTTTTGTTGTTTTTGTTCTTCTTGCTTTGATGATGATGCAATCAACTGCAGTGTTGCCAACATCATTATAATTATATATATGATATTCTAAACTCGCCATTCGCCACTGGCAGTCGCCATAGAAATGCTGGGAAGAAGGAAGGGCGGGGCGCGTCTGCCACACATATTGTTTGCCTCAGCCACTTGGCGGCAACGTCGACCTACATAATAATAAATGACTAGCCATTCTGAGTATAGAAGCAGCAGTACAGGAGTAAAAAAATGAGGGTAGGCAAATAAAATGCAGATGCCTGCATAGAGATACTGGCAGGTATACATATGTTAGATATATACTAGTTATATGTTCTATTTATATTGCACAGAGTTGTAACTGGACATGTTTTCGTGAGGAAAGTGCGCACTTTGATGCTCATAGGAGGATTCTAGCTTCAAAACGAAAAAAGTTAAATTTTATTTGAAATGAGTTTTCTAGTAATAAATTTCTGATTATGGACTGAAATTTTTAGCACTTACTAGAGCTTTAAAGCCATTTTTTAAAGAGATTTTTTATACTAAATTTGCTGTAAAAAAATTTTTCATGCTATGGTTTTTGTTGTTAAATAGTAACATATTAGTACTAAATTATAAGTCTAAATACAACTTTAACCATCAATTTTGTCTCTAAAGTTTGTTTGTAGCACCTAAGAGTAAAGCAATTTTTTTTTTTGCTAAACTTTTAGTTCGCAAAGCTTAGAACTCAATTTGAAAACACATACATATGCGGGTGGTTTCAATGGTTTTATTTTTATATTTTGAAGCTACTGGCAGAGTAGAGCGCTTAATAAGGCGTGTGTAGGATGTTTTATGTTAACTTTCTAGTACATGAAATTTAGTACTAAATTTTTCAAATGAATTTTTATTAGTAAACACACCTAAAGTAGAAACCCTTCGACACTGTTGTTTAATAATCGATAGAAGAAACTTTCATTAACTAATAATGTTTAAATTAATGTTTTTGCATTTTGTAGAAAAAATGTTTTACAAAAAGCTTATAGCACAAATCTGTTATCGTAGTTTTTTTTGGAAAATTTTTTTAAGTAAATTTTTGTATTGCGTTTTAGGTCTTTTTTTAACAAACAAATTTGAGTACTCATAAAAATTTTTACTACACAGTCTTTTAAACCAAAAGCTGAGGTATCTACAAAAATTTGTTAGTTCAAAATTTGCTAACTTAAATTTTTATTAGACAAGTTTTTGGTTTGAAATTTTAAGTATGCAGTCTAAAAGTATATTTTTGTAGTAGTAAGTTTAAGTACAACAATATTCAATATGAAGTGGTTTGGTACTACTTTTTTAGAAAATTTTTTTAGGCACTAAATTTTTAGTACAAAATTGTTATATTCCACCANAAACACATACATATGCGGGTGGTTTCAATGGTTTTATTTTTATATTTTGAAGCTACTGGCAGAGTAGAGCGCTTAATAAGGCGTGTGTAGGATGTTTTATGTTAACTTTCTAGTACATGAAATTTAGTACTAAATTTTTCAAATGAATTTTTATTAGTAAACACACCTAAAGTAGAAACCCTTCGACACTGTTGTTTAATAATCGATAGAAGAAACTTTCATTAACTAATAATGTTTAAATTAATGTTTTTGCATTTTGTAGAAAAAATGTTTTACAAAAAGCTTATAGCACAAATCTGTTATCGTAGTTTTTTTTGGAAAATTTTTTTAAGTAAATTTTTGTATTGCGTTTTAGGTCTTTTTTTAACAAACAAATTTGAGTACTCATAAAAATTTTTACTACACAGTCTTTTAAACCAACAGCTGAGGTATCTACAAAAATTTGTTAGTTCAAAATTTGCTAACTTAAATTTTTATTAGACAAGTTTTTGGTTTGAAATTTTAAGTATGCAGTCTAAAAGTATATTTTTGTAGTAGTAAGTTTAAGTACAACAATATTCAATATGAAGTGGTTTGGTACTACTTTTTTAGGAAATTTTTTTAGGCACTAAATTTTTAGTACAAAATTGTTATATTCCACCAGTTTTCAAGCTCTAAACTTTTGCAAGATCTTCCATTACAAAGTTCTTGGTTTAATTTAGTGCACAACTGCCATATTTTTTTCAGTAAATTTTTTTTTATACAAAATTTGTGGTTCAAATGCAAAGTCTTTACTACGAAAATTTTAGTACACAACGGTTTGTTCAATGTTTTTAGTTGAAAAATAACAAATTTTTTATATTTTTATGAAAAACATTTTTTAGTACTAAATTTTTAGAATTTAATATTCAACACTAAGCTTTAACTACAAAATATATAGCTCTAACATTTAAGTGTGTACAAAATTTTTAGTACTAAATGTTTAGTTCTGAATATTTTTAGTTCTAAGAATTATTTAAGAAACATTTTCTTATCCAAAAAGTGTTTGGTACTTTATGTTTCTGCGACGAATTCCTCAAGAAAAAAAAAATTCAATTCGAATTTTTTTAATTAAATAAATTTTTAATTGAATAAATTTTTAATATATTATACTACATATGTAAATGGTGTGCAATGCATACACTTACACACTTACATATGTATATCCGTTTGTAATTGCACAAACAAAACAGTTAGTTCCGTTTTTGCATCACTTATTTGTCCTCGCCGTCTGCACTCGGACTGCAATGCAGCTTTGCTGTCCTATGTCCTTTCATTTTTCAACTCTCTTTTCCATTTTTCATGCTCACTTGCGCGCCGACTAACGGCACATTAGCGCCTGGCAAGCATTAAGCGAATGCATATACCCGTATTTATTTAGAAGTACACAAACAAACAAAAAAATTGAAAAAATGCAGTTGGCAGTTGGCTGCAGTGGGTATTTAATGCATGTTTTTTGATTGTAAGTGTGTGCCGGTGTTTGTGTTAAATGCATTAGAGCCTCATTATGTTGCAAATGTCGCGCAGTTAACGCGGTCCTTTGTTGAATGGCGCTTGCATGGCAGCCACGCAACAGCTATAAATACCAGACACTCAGACCCTTGTACATATATACACACATACAAACAAATGGCGGAATATGGACGAATGAAATTTAGAAAACTATAGAAAAATGTTTGCGACAAAGTCTGCCATTAAGTCTTTACATTTACAATTGCAGGTCGAGCGAATTTTTTTTCTATTTTTACACTCTTCTTCCCACTCCCCCCCCCATACACTCACTGCCACTCTCTGTGTTTGCTTCAATAATAGTTACGAGTATTTGCTTTTCATAATGTTTCACGTGAGTTGCTGCTGCTGGTATTATTTTTAATTCGTGAACGTGTTGCATATTTACGTTTCATTGTTTTCCCTTTTGACGTAAGTCCGACCGACTTGTAAGCGCCTCGCCACACTGGTAGACAATGCAGCCCAGCATCGCAGCAAAGCTGCCTTCGTAATTAATGCCATCACTCTAGCTCACAGTTTGTTGTTGATTTAAGGCAATAGACGTCAATTTAGCATAAAATATTACTCATACGTCACGGCGGTTATGCTATGTAACGTTTTCAGGTAACACGTAAATGCAGTAAACTTAATTTGTATAGCGCATTTGTTCGCAATTTTTTGTGCTAAGAATATCAAATGTAATATATGTATTTACGTCAAAAAGTTGCTCATACGTCATGGTGTAACGAGTTTTGTGGGCGAGAATTTATGAATGGTGCAAAAAATCCATAAATTTTTGTACTTTTTTCATAAAACAATTCTTACGAGTATTTAAATTTTTTATAGATATGTTTTTTTTCAACTCCGCAAGCACCAAATATTTCCTCAAGACTCTAGCACGATTGCTTACTCATTAACATCAGTCTTTCCACCTCCACCACACTTTGTTGCCTCATTTAGTTATCCTATTTCAATGTACCGTCCTCATAATGCTGCAACTAAAGCTCTTGAATATTTACTCAAATATTTTCATACATTCCATGCACTAAATTTTATTTCTTATTACCAGCCTAGCCTCCCCATTTTTTCCACATTTTATTATTCGTTGGTGGCTATTCAAGCGGCAAGCGTGGCTGACCATCAGAGCGTAGCAGAAGTGGCTGATAAAAAAGAAAATAAAACCGAGAAGGACAAAGGCACAAAAAACTGTGTGAGGGTGAGAATTAGAGCGGGTTAATGCCTGCCAATAGGCAATGCTAGAATGACCCAGACAGCGAAAAAAACTAGAAAACTGAAATAAAATCTTGGCAGTCAAGTGCCAGAAATTACATACACTGCCGGAACAAAGTATTGGCACAGCAAATTTTTCACAATATATGCAACAATTTTTATTCAAATATTTTTCCGCCAATTTTGTATAAAAATATGGTTCATTCAACAACAAGAAACATAAAAATATAATTCCAAAGTTTTGTACAAATCAGCAAATAATTTTGATCAAAATTTTCAACTTTTTAATCAGATTTTTAGAATTTCTAGTAAAAAAAATGAAAGTTCGGAGTTAGTCAAAAATCGCGTTAATTTTTGAGATTTTTTTTTTTTGTGAAGGTGTTTCGCATTTTTTCCATATAAAGTATTTTCGAAAAAAAAACTGTGTATGGAAGAGACTGCGTGAAAAAAAATTGACAAAAATCAACGATACTTAAAACTTGCACTTTATTATAAAAAAATTGATTGGGATACAAATCTGCATACTCAAAAAAATTCTAAAAATCCTGTTTAAAAAGTTGAAAATTTTAATGAAAATTTGCTGAATTTTTGCGAGTTTTGCACAAAGTTTAGGATTTATATTTTAATGTTTTTTTGTTGTAGAATGAACCATGTTTTTATACGAAATTAGCGGAAAAATATTAGATTGAAAATTGAAATTTTTAGAAGCATTTTTAAGCATACTATAAATCTTTTTAGTATAAGCATTTTTAGCATGCAATTTTTTTAGTAAACTATTTTTATTAAGATAAAATAAACTATAAATTCTTGGATAAAAATTTGTAAGTCAACTGGCCAGAAAATAAGATTCTGTATCAAAAACAGTTTTAGTTAAGTAATTAAGAAAACTTAATCGAATTCTTTTAAGGAATGGCAAATTTTGACATACAATTTATCGGAGTTTTTGAGAGTGTTTATATTCTAAAAAAGTATGTATGTACTGAAAAAGCTTGTATTAAATAAGTCTTCTACAAAATGTTTGCCCTAAAAGATTTTGTTTTTCAAAAACGTATTTGAAAAAGTTTTAGTAAAAAAGATTTTAGAATGAAAAACTTTTGGTACAAATGGCTTTGATACAGAATTTTAGAAAAATTTTTTTTTTTGCATAAACATTTACATAAACATAATTTATAAATTTTTGGACAGGAATGTTTCAAGTTAAAATTTTTTGTATTTAACTATTTTCATTGAAAGTTCGAAATTTTGGCTTAATTTTTTTTTACAAAAAAATTTTTTTAGCACAACATTTTTAACTACATACAAAATTTTAACTCCAAATTATTGTCTAAAATTTTTTTTTGTGACTTCATAAATTTTTCGAAGGAAGAGGTTTAATAATCAAGCTTTCGTTGCTTAAGGAATAAATTTTACTTATGTTAATTTTTATGGACACTTTCTATGATTTATAATACGAAAAGTATTTGTAGCCCTACAGTGGTTAGTTAAAATTTTGCTTGCTTTTCAAATTTTCTTCTGTAAATTTCGTTAAAAAATTGTCAATCAATGCGAATTTGGAAATAAAAAATTTAAAATTTTTTGTAAATTAAAATTATTGTGGCTAGTGCTTGTTAGAGGATATTTCTACATGAAAAAAATTTTATCAGCAAAATTAAAATTTGTTATTAAAAAAATTAAAAACAAACAAAACAAAACTTGAAAATTAAGAATGTTTTATTTAAAATCATGTAACAAACCTTAACAACAATTCATTTACAAGTTTTGGCATAAACCATTTTTATTTTTTAATTTTGACGAACAGTTTTACCAAAATACAGTTTTTGGTACACGAAATGATTTTTTGACACACAGGGGTGCCTAGTTATATAGTTACATACCTACATTCACATATATAAGGAAATATTTTCCTAGCAGTAGGTACATATTCCCTTAGCATTTCAGTACTTAGGACAAAATAATTTTTTTATGGCAAAAGCACACAAGTTTATTGCATACAATTTCGCGCATAACTAAGATTCCAAGTGGCCCGCAAGCACAGACATAACAAGAAACAAAAAGCGATCCCTTTGCTTTGCGCTGTCGCGCGTCTTTACTACGTACATATTTATGAAACGTTTCTTTGATGTTGCTCTGCTACGCTCCCCCTAACCAAAGCATGTCTGCCTAATTTTTTCCATAATATCTTAAAACTTTTGCCTTAGCGAAGAAAAAATGTTTAACCGACTGAAGTTGGGTTAAAAGTTCCCGTCTAAGATTTTAAATTAAAAACTCAAGCAAAGCTAGAGCAGTGGCTGCGGTACCACTTTTGCTTTGTGGCCACGCGTACTAAACACACACACACAGACACACACCCATACAGTTGTACATACCTGAACATGCTTGCGGCGGCAACGGAAAAATTAATGTTGTTGAACTTTTTCGTCTCGCAACGGCGCAACCCAGTGATTGTGGCTTGAAGCTTCGCAGCTGTTGCATAAAATCGGAGCACTCCATTAGGGCAACGTCTGCGAAGTGCAGGTCGCAGAGAATTTGGTTCTGTAAGAGAGTGGTAGAGTGGAGAAGAGATGATGAAAAAAGAATCTAAGGAGAAAGAAAGGGTGCAGGAAAAAAATTTGTGTAGAAACATCGAAGTTAAGTGGGAATATTTTGTGCAAAAAATGTGTAATATTTTTGGTTTCTTGCAAAAGAGTTTGGAAATTTTGTGGATGGAAAGGTGGTGTGTGGACGGTAATTAGCTTGCGTGTTTGGTATGTTTTTATTTATAATGTAGCTTTGTAAATTTGTGTACTAATACAATTTTAGTACAATATATTTAGGACTTAAATACCTAAATTTTAGTCTATAAAGAGTTAGTACTTTGTTCGTTCTCAGGTTACATAATTTTCTGATATAAATTTTATTTTAATATAGTTTCTACTACATCCGTTTAGAGCTAAAATTTTGGGACTCAAATTTTGTACTAAATAAAATTTCTTATTTAAGTATCTGCTAAAAAAAGTTCTAAATTTAAATGCTATAAAAAGTTTTAGTACTAAATTGACTGCTTGAAAAGCTACTGTCAGATAGAAATGGCGGAAAATTTTCAGCTAATGAAGACTTACAAGTCTTTGGGTTTTATTTTTTTAAGACATTGCGTTGTGTTCCTTTAGTGCTAAAATTATATAAATGGATAAACTTTGTCTAGAAAGCCGCGGTTTATGACTTCTGCTCTCTTTTACAAAGTTTTGTTAATTTAAATTTAAGTACACATATATTTCCAACGAATATAGTAACTGAAATCTCGCCAAGAATAGTGCTATATATGTAGCTAGTCGAAAGAACCCATTTTTAATTTTTTTTTATGTTTTTTATTTGGTTTTTTTTTATAATTTCCTTATCAAAGTTTTCAATTTGAAACTTTAGTAAATTTTAAGTCCTAACTTTTATTAAAATTTTTTATGTTTATGAGCGTAAAAATTTCTTCAATCTGCAATAAGAACAATTTTAGTACATGTTATTTTTTGAAAACAAAAAAAGATAGTNAGGACTCAAATTTTGTACTAAATAAAATTTCTTATTTAAGTATCTGCTAAAAAAAGTTCTAACTTTAAATGCTATAAAAAGTTTTAGTACTTAATTGACTGCTTGAAAAGCTACTGTCAGATAGAAATGGCTGAAAATTTTCAGCTAATGAAGACTTACCAGTCTTTGGGTTTTATTTTTTTAAGACATTGCGTTGTGTTCCTTTAGTGCTAAAATTATATAAATGGATGAAATTTGTCTAGAAAGCCGCGGTTTATGACTTCTGCTCTCTTTTACAAAGTTTTGTTAATTTAAATTTAAGTACACATATATTTCCAACCAATATAGTAACTGAAATCTCGCCAAGAATAGTGCTATATATGTAATTAGTCGAAAGTACCTATTTTTAATTTTTTTTAATGTTTTTTATTTGGTTTTTTTTATTATTTCCTTATCAAAGTTTTCAATTTGAAACTTTAGTAAATTTTAAGTCCTAACTTTTATTAAATTTTTTTATGTTTATGAGCGTAAAAATTTCTTCAATCTGCGATAAGAACAATTTTAGTACATGTTATTTTTTGAAAACAAAAAAAGATAG
>NW_016163010.1:0-4908 GCF_001687245.7 Rhagoletis zephyria | reverse complement strand
CACTAATTTTCTTAGTGAGGAAACTGAACTTTTTAGCACTGTTTTTAGTACTAAAGATTGCTCTAAATTTTGGTAGTAAATACGTAAGAATGTCGCTTTTTGACACTACTTTTTAGTACTAAGTTTTCAATAAAAAATGTGGCAAATATTTAAGTATTTCATCATTTTTCGGCCTAAATTCTTTAGTACAAAATATTTAATTTTTGACACTATTTTTAGCATTAATATTTTTGTACTATTTTTGTACTGAATTTCGCTGTTAAAATTTTTTGGCCGTATAGCTCATGGATGTAGTAAAGAATTAAGTAAGTATGTTTACGTCGTCAATTTGTAGTAAGATCTTTTTGCGTTTTGGCGCAGCTGTTTTTAGTACCTACTAAGTTTTCGAAAAAATTAATTTTAATGCTAAAGTTCGTACTAAATCATTAGGTGTGCAATAAGGCTTCAGTTGTATTTTTTAGCACAGCTCTGTTTCTTAATAGTAAGTTTCCAGTGCTGTTTTCCGTAACAGAATTTAGTATTAATTTTCAGTAAAAAATTTTAGTACTAAATTTTAGTTGCAAACATTTTTTTGGTGTTAATATTTAAGTAAACAATTTCTAGTACTAATTTTTAGTACACCATATTTAGTACTCGTTTTTTAATACAAACTGCTTGATAAAAATTCCGCTGAGAGTTTCTCCAATACTCACCTTGAATCGCCTGGCGCGCTTCTGATTTGGACCCGTCAAATTTAAACCGCACGAATTGCAACGCAGGCATTCCTCGTGATAGTGATTGTTATCGTACAGTGGCGAGGGTTCTAAAACGGGGAAAAAATTAAAATAAATTAAAAATTTTGCGTAATTTATGTATGTATATTTATGTACACATAAAATATGCACCCGGAGATCTCAATATCCTGTTAGCAGTATTATTAAAAATTGTTTACTTAATAAAAACTGCTACTTCTTGCAACTCGAAAAAATACGCAAATCTCTTTCAACTCAGCTGCAAAGCTTTCTTATAATATTACATCTTTATTCTGAATTGTAAATATATGTATCTACGCAATTATTTGCCGTATCCTTGACACACTTTGCCAGCCAACTCAACTCAGCGGGATGTGTGCTACGCAAACGAACTGAAATGTCAGATAAACTTAGTCAAAGACGGGAGTGTGTGTGCACGTACACGCAGCCGGCTACATACATATGTATTTGGACATTTAATAAAATATCAATAAAGCATAAATCTCCGAAGACAACGATGCGAACAACAATGGAAAAAGTTCTAGTGAGTTGTAAGTGAAGTACGATGGCAGGACATGTGCCATTGGCTAGCTAAGTTGCTGGCAAAAAATAAATAAATGACAAACAAAAGTCGTAAGAGTAAATAAAAAAGTTATTCGAAAAGCAAAAAAAATTACCAAAAATGCTAAGTTGTTGTTTATGAGCAAAGAAATTTTGTTTTCCTTTTCATTTCCGCACAATTTTTTCTTGAGCAACTCAAAAGCGCTCTGAAAGTCCAAAGAAATCCCATAATAGTAATAACAATAATCTCCAAGGATGATAATAATCATAATAATAGCAATAAGTTGGACAGTACGTATGCAGCATGGCATACGTGTGTACATGCAAATGTGTTTATTTTTGATGCGAGTGAAATTTTCTTTATAACTTGTTGGCATTTTGGTTAGTTTTTCCTTAATTTGTATGATATATTTTTTTTTGCTTTCTTTTGGCTGCAATAAACCAATATTTAATCAGTTGAGCTTTATGTTGCGGCGCTGGCATACAAAGTGCCTGCTTATTATTTCGACGCACAAATGTATGAGTACATTTTCTTCTCGCATACAAAATAAGCCGATGAATTTCCTGCGATTTCCACCGCTTAACATTTCTTCATTAATATTTTGTATTTTCTTTGATTTCTTCGCTACAATTTTCGCGCTCGCTGCAGGTAACTTTTCATGCAGCGCGTGTGTATGATTATTTATTTAACTACATTTTAAAATCTCCCCGAACTTCTGCAAAGCGAATTTTGGCTTTTCTACAATTGTTTTACATTTTTTTATTAAAATCTCATTGGATTGCTTCCACTTTGGCAGCGTTTCTTAGTTTATTTTCAAATTATTTTCTTTGAATCACTCGCGCTTTATGCTAACCTCACTTACACTTCTATTATTACACTTAATTATGAATGATTATGCTACCACCAGCTGTGATTCTGATTAAAATCTTAAAATTTTTGAAATTGTAAAAATGCGGTTATTACCGCTGTAGATATTATATGTAGAGGCATTGATTGAATATTTATATATATATATATATTAGGGCGGGTCAATTTTTTTTTGACAATGCGCGCATAGCATAGGAGGAGAAATCTACGTGTACTTCTAAGCAAATTTACCGAAGAAGCCATGATTCTAAAATTAATTTGGAGTTTGCCAAATTCCGAAAATAGAACGAGAAAACGAACCACTGTTTCCTTCACATAACTATTTAGCAGCCCAAACTCAACTACAAGAAAATTAAAAGAAAAATTATTTAACCTGCGCTTAACCCCCACAATGCTGTGTTGCGAAGTGACCGTAAATTAACAAAAAACTTTGTCATTTAAACTTCAATACTTCTCGACATTTTATCGATATATGCATCAGAGTTTTTATCAAAACTTTTCTTGATACTGATATCTGTGTATAAATCGATTTTAATCTTAAAATACTCATCACCATTCATCGATTATGTTATCGATATTTTTTTTAATTTATTTGTCAATGTGTTTTTGGCTTTGGTCGGTATTTTTATCGACATTTTTCCATATACCTATTTATTTATCGATATTTTTTCACACATCGACACTTTTTAGCATTTTATCGATTTTTTTAAGATTTCATAATCGAAATTTTTATCAAAAAAGCCTTTGGGCTTTTTATTTGTGCATGAATCGATGTTTGTGTTAGAATATTAATCGACGCTTATCGATATTTTTGTTTTTTGATATATTCATCGATATTTTTCTAGTAAATTTTTTGATATTTTTTCGATATTAATCAATAGTTTTAGCTGACAGCGTCATCGATATTTTTTCGTCATTAATCGATATTTTTATTGATATCTTCGTCGTGGTTTACCGAAACATAAGTAAGAACTTTAGGACTACTTCAGTTATCTGTGCTAGGGAGCCCTATCTGGAGCCCACTGATCTTTTAAGCCTACCAACCAAACAACATCGACAACCTCTAAGGTAGATAAAAGCTCAAGTATCTATGGTCCCGTTATTTGCCCTTAAAAAGATTCACTTCTTTGTTGGCGTCCAGAGGTCTACAATTTTAAAGAATTTTATTTGTGAAAGTGCCAACTTGCATTTAGCTCCTTTATTTGGATATTGAAGCCATATTATCCTATCCTCCACCGGTTACTGCTCTTCGCCTTTAGATGAAACTGTTGTTTACATCTAATTTGCTTATTTTTTCTTGCTTTTACGATTGCCAGGAAGTTTTTGATTCTCATAGTTTATGCTTTGGGGAAATGTTGCTGCGCTGTCCACTTACTTACATTACAAAAGTAAATGCGATGAGGGAGAAAAAGACGAAAAGCCAGAGATTAAAGATACAATGTTTCATATTTCATATTTTTGACGCATATACACGTAACGTAATATGTGTGTAACAGAGCGCACGGGTATATGCAACTAACTTTTGGGCGATGACTTGACGCGGAAGGCAAATCTAAATGAAAGTTCTTACGAAAAGTTGTTCGGAAGTTGGTTGTGAGTGATGAAGCGAAAAGGTAAACAAAAGGCGAAAAGTGATGCGCAATAATAATAATTGGCTTTAATTGATTTGAAAAAATAAAAAGTACTAAGTAAGAGCAGCCGGAGTGGTAAGCTCTGGGGAAAATTGGTGGGTCTATAGTGTCAATTTTGTTATGAACAAATGTACTAAAGTGTGGAGTGAGGCCTGAAAAAATATTTTAAGCAATTTGTTAGCTGAAAGTGAGGCAATTTAAATTCGTTTTTTTTTATGATAAGGAAATAATTTTTGTTCTGACATTTTTTATCCCATAGACGCAGTCGTCCTGGAGTGAGGCATAAATTAAGGGCTTAGGGCACTTGGAATATTTTTCATGAGTTTTTGTGGAAACCTACGCCAAAATAGCAAATTTGCTTTTCATTTAATCTAATTTTTTTGTATACAATTTACTTTAATATGTTGTTGCGTAAGTCTTCTTTAAGTTTTTTCTCCTTTAGGCTAATTCCTATATTCATTCTACTCATTGCTCATTTTTAACTTTTCATTCATAATTTTTTCACTTTCGCTTTCCATTCTCCGTACTCGTTCTCTTCTGATTTTTGCTTATAAAATTTTTGCTCTTTTGTTTTCCAGAGCTTGTCTAGAAAATTCCGCTTTGTTTGCTAATTAAGTGTTTTACGCTGCGTTAATAATTCAAAAATTTCTATTATGGTTCGCGCGAAGTAGCCTTTAGCTCAGCGCAACTCAGCTCATTTCAATTTAGCGTTAATACACTAGCAGCCAGTGGCCTTAATTAATCAAATCGTTAAGCAAACCGAGCGTTACAAGGAAAGTAATAAAAGCGGAAACAAATTGAATAGAAATGCATAAAACAATACAAACGGAGAGATAGGAGAATATACATAAAACTTTTTTGAACAAAAGGCTACGCAGTTTTAAGTCACGCGAGGCAGTGAAATGAGCCGTGCTTAACTTGGTACATTGTCAAAGATTGTGCGAGTCTGCATCGGCTATTTTTGAGCTTAGTTACGTATGTATACATTTTTTTAATAAAGTAGCAAAAAGTGACAGAAAGTAGCAAAAAGTAAATAATTTTTTAAAGCTTGTAAAAAGTAATAAAAGCCGCCAAGAAAGCCACACATTTAATAGGCTTTCAATAAAAAAGTATGTAA
>NW_016163009.1:9529-38996 GCF_001687245.7 Rhagoletis zephyria | reverse complement strand
GGATCGAAAGCGGGCAAAGTGAGAGTAGGGAGGGGGCACTGCTAAAGGCGGCGTGTCCAGTAGTGGAGACGTGAGCTAGCCGCTGGTGTAGTGAACAACGGAAGCGACGACTACCAACCACGGCAGCGGACGACCAGCCAGCCGACTTACCAACCGAGCGACCCGCCGACCGTACATTACATATAGAAATGTAAGCGTTTCATTTTTATCCCAAAAGTAAATCTAAATCGAAAGCTATGGAATATGAATGCATGAACAGTTGGAATAGCGAGCGAGCGAGCGGCAGTTGTTTGCTATTGCTATTGTTATTGTAGTTGTAGTAACATTTGTTGCAACTGAATTAATAGCGATATTTTTAGTGCACCCGGTAGCAGGGTTATTTGAGTTGTTGTTGTGGGTTATTTTTTTTTCACAGTGGCAACCAGTGGACGCCCTAATGCCATTAGGAAAACAACAACAAAAGCAACAACAACTCTAGCAATACGCTTGTTGGGGCAAGGCAGCAATTGCCGCGGCAACAGTNGTGGACGCCCTAATGCCATTAGGAAAACAACAACAAAAGCAACAACAACTCTAGCAATACGCTTGTTGGGGCAAGGCAGCAATTGCCGCGGCAACAGTGGCCTCCTATAAACACACAGCAGCGGCAGCAGCAGCAGCAGCAGCAGCAGCACAATCGCCATCGCCACCACTTGCCACTTGCCGCGCGCTACTTGCATCGCCAACCGGGCAGCTATAGCTAGCATATTTAACAAACATTATTGCCAAATCGTGACCACAGTTGCATGCAACTGATATGAGAGCCAAGCGAAATTGCCAAACGGCAGTTGCGGCAACGACACTGACTGGAGCTTTGGCTGCGGCTGGGGCTGGGGCTGGGGCTGGGGCTGCGGCTGGTGTCGGCGCGGCTATGGCATTGAAGTTGGGAGCTATGCGAATTTGCTTTTGTTTGCTGTACAACAACAACTACCTCCTGGCCCGTGATGAGGCTGTTGATGATGATGATGATGATGATTGTGCAAAGCGTAAAGCGGCAAGGGGTAGCAGGCAATTTAGTAGCATATGGGCGCATCAAAGCTTTGTTGTTGCATGTTCCATTTAGCGATTTTTGTTTTTCACATTCTCACCCCTCAACAGAAGGCATTTGCGACTTCGATTTTTCAAGTATGAAATTTGTTACGCTACCGCCACTGCCACTGCTTTTGCTGCTGTTGCTGACAATGTGTTGCTTGCCTTCCTGCTGCCAAGCTCCAATCCCCCACTAAGCCCTTCTTCAATGGCATTTCATCTGCATGCCACACTTGTTGAGTAGCGCATCAACGGCCTCCAAAATGGCTGCCATTTTATTGTGATTCCGTTCGAGCGATTTAACAAATCCAACCACAAAAGCATTCGCTCCAATTGAATCAGCGCTATCGGTACTTCTAGTACCTGTGTCGTTGTGCGCTACTGTACTGCCAGCCGCTTATTACAGCGCATTTGGGAGATTTTTTGTTTTGTTTTTTTTTTTTTTGCTTTGGCTTTCAAAGCTTGCTCACTGCTGCAGTTGGGGCTGGCTAGCTGGCTATGTTAGAATTTTATGATTTTCCTTCGTTATCTGCATTTTCGCATACAGTTAAGTTAACTTCAAATCGATCGATCGTAAATTTTCCGCGACGATTCGTTGTAACATTTTTTTTCGACAATTTTCTCCATTCTTTACCTTCAGCTGTTCTGCATTCTCCCAAGGAACAATAAAATTTGCAATGCGATTTTTGGTTCATTTACATTTATGGACATCTACGAATAGCTGAAATCGCCTAATAGTCGAAAAGAATAATGGCTACTGCATTGAGATGGGCCAGTGATGTGTTGCATTCTGAGACCACGAGCGCTTGTTATACCCAAGTCACCATAAAAGTGGGTGTGAGTGATTTGTAATAGTTGACCAAGTAACAACTACTTAAAAGTTTATCCAAAGGTAAGATCGTTAGCTGTAAGGAACTACAGGTCTCAAAACTGGCACAACCGCCAAGAGGACTATTGGTATTACGGAGCCATAGCGGTGAAATAAAACTAGCCATGGGCTTGCTGCCTGCTTAAATAAACTTAAGATTAGACAAGAGTGCAATGGCTTTACTCAATCCCGAAAGAGAGAGAGCTTCTGTGGGTCCACTTCGACTTATTCGGTTAAAGTGCTCACTGAAGTCTGCAGCGTATGTTCATTGCGGCTGCGATCGGGAGTCTGTTTTGGTGGAAGCGGCTCGCTATATAAACGTGCATTCGGTTAAGAAACCACCCCCGTACCAGCAATGGGTTGTGCGCTGGGTTTGGGACCCGTCACGTAAAAACTCCTTTCAGTGAAGAAGCGAAATAAAGCCTCGGATGAGACCCCTCGTAACGACAAACGATTAAAGGTCTACGATTTGAGGTGCATACCGCACTGGAATGTCCGGACCCTTAATGGGGAAGGTGCCTCTGCCCGGCTGTATGATTTCCTCGTTGGGACAAAAGCTAGCATTAGCTAGCAAGGTAAGAGATGCCAGGTGCCTTGCGACGTCTACTACAGCTGCCATTTAGAGGAGCACCAGTGTTGGATTTGTGGTGGGAGAGAGACTCCAACGCCATGATATCAAAAGCGTGCTTTGCGGACTCAATGCGAAGGTGGACAAGGAAGGGATCTTTGGAAATGCAGTTGGAAAATTCAGCCTCCACGACGAAACGTCCTATAACGGACTGAAGCTGATCGACTTCGACGAGGCCCGAAACATAGTAGTATGCAATACTAGGTTCAAGCATAAAAGATCCGTAAAGCTACGTGTCTGTCTCCCGATCGAAAACCGAAACCAAATCAATCATGTTGTGATAGAGAGAAGGCACACATCCATTGTTTTAGACGTACGTACACTCCGAGGCCCAAACATCAACTCAGGCTACTATCTTGTTGCGGCCAAGGTACGCGCCCGCATCTGTGCAGTAAAAAATGTGCGACCAAAATTGCAAGGAAAACTTAACATCGAAAAGCTGCAGTCACAACAGACTACCAACACATTCGCAACTTACGGAAGGTTTCATGACCCCTAGTGTCCGATGTCGNAATCAATCATGTTGTGATAGAGAGAAGGCACACATCCATTGTTTTAGACGAACGTACACTCCGAGGCCCAAACATCGACTCAGGCCACTATCTTGTTGCGGCCAAGGTACGCGCCCGCATCTGTGCAGTAAAAAATGTCCGACCAAAATTGCAAGGAAAACTAAACGTCAAAAAGCTGCAGTCACAACAGACTACCAACACATTCGCAACTTACGGAAGGTTTCATGACCCCTAGTGTCCGATGTCTAGAACATACTTAAATTATAGAAGGAACACTTTTTGAAAATATTGAATGGCAGCCGCACTGAAAGTAGTGGAGACGACGAACCCCAGCGCCCAGTCGATGACGATGGAGCCGATGATTCTGACTACAACGAGGTACGAATAGCAATTATGCAGCTGAAAATAACAAAGTTGCTGGAGTTGACGGCCTTTCGGCGGTNTAGTGGAGACGACGAACCCCAGCGCCCAGTCGATGACGATGGAGCCGATGTTTCTGACTACAACGAGGTACGAATAGCAATTATGCAGCTGAAAAATAACAAAGTTGCTGGAGTTGATGGCCTTTCGGCGGCGCTATTCAAGTACGGTGGCGAGGACCTGATAAGATGCATGCCCGACGACTGGAATTCAAGTGTGCTCTGCGCAATCCACAAGAGAAGCGATCCCACCATAAGCGCCAACTGTCTTATTGAACGTGATGTGTGAAAGACTCAAGCCCATCGTCAACGAATTAATTGCGCCGTATCAGTGTGGCTTTAGATTTGGCAAATCCAGCATAGATCAGGTATTCACAATATGACATACACCTTCTATTTGTCGATTTCAGAGCCGCTGTTGACAGCACGAAAACAATTTGTCTTTATTTCGTGATGTCTGAGTTTCGTATTCCCGCTAAACGAATACGGCTGTGTTAAATGCCGAGCAATACCATCAGTGGTAAGCGAGACAAAACGAAGTATTTCCTCTCATCCCACAAATAGTCAGAGCATAAGCGTCTTGGCACTCTCATCAGTTACAAGTTTGAAAAGTAGACGGCCTTTGTTTATTTATTATGGAACCAGCATTAACACCAATAATAATGTCAGCATCGAAATCCAACGGAGAGCAACCCTTGCCAACAAGTACTACTTTGGAATGAGTCGGAAATTCCGGAGTAAAGTCCTCTCTCTCGACGTACGAAAACGAAACTCTATAAGTCACTCATCCATGACTGTGCTGGTATACATATGTCGCAGAAGCATTTTGCGAAAGATTTACGGACAAGGATGACTGAAGACGATGGAACGATGAGCTGTGTGAACTTTACAAAGCCATGAATATAGTGCAGCGAACTAAAATACAGCGGCTCCGCTGGCTTGGTCATTTCGTTCGAATGGACACCAACGCACCAGCTCAGAAAGTATTCAACTCGGAGCCCTATGAAAACTGGCTGCCAGTTCGCCGGCTGCCGGGTGGTGTAGAAGGGCACTTATGAGTACATGATCATGCTCCATATCGATATAAATTTGTGTATAATGGAGCATGTTTACTGCGATCTTCGGTCTATTGAAGCCTCAAAAACTATGACAAGATCTCGCCTAGCGCTAAAGTTCTAATGAAGCCCAGCAGTTTCAGAGGCGGCAGAGATTGAATGTGCTTAGCCTCTACCCACCGAGAAAGACGTTTCTTCACTCCCTTTCTGATTCTAGAAAAAAAGTGCAGTGAGGTTTCAGCCGCCGCACAGTGTCATATTTTAGAAAAATTTTGGCAATATCAAATATCTCGAGAAAGAAAGTAAATGTAAACGTATTTTAATTATTAGATTTTTTTGTTTTTTCCTAAAAATAGCTTGTAATATACATACATACGAAAAAATTTAAATGCGTTTTCGGTTCTTACGACTATGGAAATATATTCTCTGACGAAATAGCAGCAAAAATATCTATTTAATATCATTTTCCAACGGCATCCTGAATTGCTTTGTTCGCTCCCCCAATTACGATCGCGAGTTACTCCATTCTCGCGGGCACATCCCTAATTCGATTTGACAGTTCTCTGTCTCTGTGTTTTGTTTTTGTTTTTCTTCGCTGCAAAATTTATGCAAAATATAAGTTCTTCCTAAAAATGTATAAGTTTCCGTACGAAATTAGGCATATACACATTGATAAACTTCACTTTCCATACTCACAAAAAATGCAAGTTTTGATTTGTGAGCTAGTTGCGATAAATTTTCAATATAAATTGGATCTGAATTACCAACAAATGTGGTAATTCGCTCTCAATATTTAGTATGACGAATTACGTAATTCGAAGGGTAATTCGAGTGCGAATTACGAATGAGAGAGCGAACTACGCAATTGGGGTGCCGTGAGAAAGCCGCATAAGACTTTTAAAACTTGCATTTCATACTGGTTTCGGATAAAAAAAAACTTAAACCTTCTATATTTGTAGATCATTTGGGAAGTCGATGTAGATCATTTGGGAAGTCGATGTAATTCTTTTACCGAATGACACTATTTTTGAAGTGAAACTTCTTTAGCGGCTTCTTTAGTATGCACATGGTATTAATTAAAAAAAAAAACTTTGCAAATAAAAGCTTAAAGAATAACACTTAGAAAAAGACCAATACAAGAATGAAAGCAAAGGTGAGTACGTATGTACATAGATAAAGAAAAGGATAAAGGTAAAAGTAAAAATAAAAACAAAAACAAAGATGCGTAAAGGTAAATGCAAAATTTAAGATCCAGGTAAATTTAAGCTCTTTACTTATATAAGGGTGAAGAAAATGATAAACAGTAAAAGTAAAAACACAGATAAATATAAAGAAGAAGATCAGGATGAGGATGAGGATGAGGATGAGGACACCTATAGTAGTTAAGATGCAGATAAAGGAAGAGAGATTAAAATAAAGGTAATTATAGAGAAAAGAATATCTCTATCTATATACACAGAGACTCAATATAGGAACTATTTTTGTTTTGTTGTATTTTGTTATCGATTTTGTTATAAATTATTTATTGATTTTGTAATCGATATTTTTATCGAATTTGCTGTGGATATTTTTTTCGATTTTGTTATCGATTATTTATCGATTTTGTTGCCGATTTTGTTGCCGATTTCCTGATCGATTTTGTAATCGACTTTGCTACCAATGGTATTATCGATTTTTCTACCTAAATTTTTATAGATTTTTTTATCGGTTTTGTTATCGATATTTTGTTGGATGATACCATCGATTTTGTTATCGGTAGAGTATAAAGATATAAATGAAGATAAAGGAAAGCAGAATAAAATAAATGTCATTAGAACGAACAGGGGTAGAGGTAGGGATCTAGATAGAAAAAATTATAGTTTAAAAAACTAAAACCTCGCTTTTATAATTTCTATTCGTACTGTCATCAGGTATATAACTTGAGAATAGAAACCGCTGCATCTTTTATTCGCATCAATATTACATAGATACATCCCGAGCTAATAAAAGAGAGATAAAAAAGAGAAAAAATATAACCTTAACTAGCTGATGTATGTATGTATGCATGTATATTGGTCATGAGACAAAATAGATATGTAGCGTAAGTTTCACTTCTCCAGTGTGGCCCAGGCGCACTTACTTTTTTGTGAAGAAGTGATGTAATCTAAAATGCCCACATCTATCGGCAATTCGACGAACATTTGGCTTACTTGGCAATTTATATTGCAATCGCAACAACAACAAATTGGACGTCGACAACAACAACAACAGCAACAAAAATAAAATTTCTGCACAGATCATCCTGAGCACGCGCTCACATAAACTACACTACAAATGATAGTTTGTGGCAATTTTGGGTTGAGGGTCGACAGTGAAGGCGCGCGCCGCCATGAGCGGGGTCCACGACGATACAGCAACTCAAACGATTTGCAAACACGGCGCTTCTTATATGGAGCGCTGCTAATGAAACGAGTGTGTTGCTGCCATGATGGCCAGTATTGCTGGAATTTTTTGTTGTGCGCGACAATGCCACTGGCGGGCGCCGCAGCACAGCAATGCCAAGCGTTGTCGTCTCCGCTATGCCTATGTTGAATTGAGTATGGCTATGTGAGCGTTGTTAGTGTTGTGCCTGTCAGCGCAACAGACGACATCACACGTTGCCAATGAAAATTTAGTGCCTCCCCATTAAATGGAACAAATACACAACACTGAGTGGAAGAAACCAGCAGCAAAAAAGGAAAAATGGCAACCAAGAAAAAATTAAAAAAAAAATATATGTATAAAAAAATAGAAAAACAATGGCCGAGTACAGCCGAAGAAGTAAGAAAAAAATAAATAAAAATCTGAAAGGCACAGCCACAGCAACATTTCACCGCATTCTGATGCATTCACGCAGCGCTTGTCCCTGCCATGGCCAGGCACAGGTCAGCTAGCAGCTAACAGCCAACAGTCAGCGCTCGAGCTTCGAGGTTCCATGGCTGTGGCTGTGACAATGGCTTAGGCTTCATTATTTTGACTATTTGACCGCTCCTATTTTGGCTATTGTTGCGAAAATGCTAATTTTGATATTTCGTATTTAAATACAAAGCTGCGCAAAGTCGCATAGGCCCATTTTGCTATTCGCCGCATATCCACCAGCAAACGGGTGGCACATGCGCACACAATCAATGCGGTCAATGGCCGTCAAGCACTTGCCGTTGGCGAATGGTGGTGCGGCGGCGGCGGCGGCGGCGGCGTCTGTTTGCGGACAGCTTGTTGCCTGTTGTTTTCGTCCATACGCCAGCCATCATCAATGTTTTCTAGATCAAGCAACAATTGTTTCAATAAATGCGCGCGTTGTTGTTGTTACTACTTACTATCTTTGTTGTCATTGAAATCCATATCGCGCGCGCGTTCTTTTCGCTCAATTCCTTCAGCAATCTGATTTTTTATTTATTTTTTTTTCATTACATTCACGTGCGATTAAAAGATCAGCCTCTGGTTAAGTTTGTATGCATGCGCTGCCCCGTGTGTTCGAGCAGTTGGCCGGGATGTTGAACTATTCGCCTTGACAAGCGCACGAATTTTAGACGCAAACATTCCAACAGCAGGAGCAGCAAGAGCAGCAGCAACAGCAGCAAAAATATTGCCCCCAAAACAATTGTCTTGCGATCGGGAATGTAATCAATAAAGCCATGTCGTTGTGCCTGCAGCTTGTAAATGTTGGCTGTACGAGTACAGAACGTCGCCTCGATCGTTTCGATTGCATACACTGGGCGCGCGGCGTAGCGTGATGACCAGCTTGCTAGCCAGCTAACTTGCGTTGTACTCGCGCAGCAGATTACGGAATGGATAATGATCCATTGTTTAAATGTGAACTTGCATTAAATGCCTGTTTGCTGCTGCTGCTGCTCGCATTCCTTATCAGGAGTTGACAACAAATGGTGATTCATAGCATTGAAGTGATCGTTGCGTTGGTGGTGAAGGTGGCGGTGATCGAGCAGCAGCTACAGCCGTGAAGCTGGCGACATTTTTTACTCCCACATGAATGTCCTTAAAAAGTTGGCATTATTTATTCAGACTGCGAAAGTCAGTGACACCATTATCGATGATGAAATGTTTTAAGTTTGCGCAAAAATAATGCTCCGGGAAAATGAGGAGAGACATGGCAGCTTGCTAAGCAAAATTCAGGAAAAAAAAATTGAAAATTTTAATATCTAGAGTAATTGAACAAAGCTTAATGATTTTTTCAAATGGAAAATTTTTTGGTTGCGCTTATACCAGAGACTTTATAAAAATTTATTTTTTAAATTCGAAATCAAGAGACCCTTCTAATGCTCCCTCATTTAAAATTCTGTTTTCCTCAGAAATAAAATAAAACTTAATTTTTTTTTATTTAGAGCAGGAAATCGTAATTTGTTATTCCCTAGGATTTTTAAGCAATAATAATATCTATTACTACAAATTTCGCGATTTTTCCAGACATTTCGCAATTTTCTCGGAATTCTCCGAAATATAACTTTTCTTAATTTTCGAGATATTTCGGGTCTCATCGGGAGTTTTTTTTTAATTCTTATAGTCTTACTTGTATTAGGGCAAAAGTCAAAGGAAAATGTTAAAACTTTATTAAAAATCTAAATACTTCATGGTTTTTTTGAGATTTTTTGAAAATTTTCTCGGCATTTTTTGGGATTTTTAGAATATTTTCTTCTTTTATTTTCGGGATTTTTCGTTAATTTTGGTTATTTTCGGGACTGTTTTATTTTAACGGGACTTATCAGGATTTTTTCTAAATTCTTGTGGTTTTTTAAGACACTAGAAACGGCCTCGAACTCAATAAAAAAATTTATACGTGATTTTTCGGATTTTTTTCGAGAATATTTTAAGATTTTGTCGGGATTTTTCGAAGACTTTGCTGTTTCATTATCGAGATATTTCAATAATTTTGGTTTTATTTTATCGGGACTTACCGGGACTTTTCGGAACTTATCGGGATCCTTTTAAGATTCTTGTAGATTTTTTTTAGAACACTAGAAACGCCTAAGTTCTATAAAACTGTTAGATATATTTGTTATTAGGCCCAAACAAATGACAAAAGTAAGGCCCAATTTCAGATGGCCTACTTAAGTAGAGACTGCTGATTAACTTCCACTATTCATTTTCAGATCATACATTTAATCTGCACTTAAATGGCCAATATTGTCTATTTAAATATGAGATATGCAACCCTGTGTTTGTACCAAACAACCAAGATTGATTGGTAGGTTGTTTTATCAATCCCACCAAATCCCACCAAAAAACAATCAGCTGTTCAGCGCAAAATGTAAACAAACAAGCAATTGCAACAACAATTTCAAGGAACAAGCAGCAGCGCTGCCAATTGTTTGGTATATTCAAACAAAGTTGATCTGAAACCCAACGAAAGTTAAATGGCATTTAAACAACAATCCACAATTAAACTTAGTGCCGTATTATTTTGAAATTGGCCCTAAAAGGCATAATTTTTAGGCATCAATAATAAGACTCAGGGCTGATTTCTGAAGTAAACTTTAACCTTAAAGCTGACTTCATATTTAAAGGTTGGATTTGAAATAAAGCCATGTCTAAAGTAAAGCATTTCTATTGTCGGTTTTTGACGTATGTATATTTCTTGGTTGTACACTAATTTAAAACCGATAATAAAATGCTTTACCAGGGACCGAACATAACAGTTATTGATAAAAAGTGTCATCGAAAAATTCACTATGAAAGTAATGTTCTACAACTAAGTGACAGATACCAATCGATTTCGTTTTTCACTCAAAATCTAATTAGAAAATAAATTTTATTTGTAATTTTTATGCAAACTTAAAAATAAAAATAACAATTAGTTTTGATTTTTATTTTATAAATACAAAATAAAAATTATATTAGACTTTTATCTAAAAAGTCTAAAAATAACAGTTATTTTTTGATTTTTGTATTATATGTCTTAGATAACAGTTATTGAAGACTTTTATATATAAAAATCATCAGTAAAAATCAGTCAGTGGCCTTTTATTTTAAAAGTCATCAATATAAATCAGTCACCGACTTTTATTTTTGAAGTCGTACGTATAAAAGTCATTATCATTTTTCGCAATTAAAAAAGTGTTGTAGAACAAAACTTTCCTACGACTTATACAAATGAATTTTATAAGTTTGAGTTTAAAAATAAAAGTCGGTGACTGATTTATATTTATGACTTTTTTATAAAATAAAAATCAGAAATAACTGTTATTTAAGTAGTAATTAAATAAAAGTAAAAAAATAACTGTTAAGCAGCGGGTTTTTTAACAAAACTTGTAATTGTTACGGTCTCTGCTTTAGACACAATCATAGATTTTAATGCAGGCTTTAAATATAAATAAATAAAAAATAAACAAAAATAGCTTTAAACTTACATGTTACTTGATAAATGTTTTGTAACTTTTCGGGTTTTTTCGAGACTTCGAAAATTTCTCGGAATTTTATTTTGGACTTATCGGAATTTTGTGTGAACGATTTTACTTTTTTCGGTGTCTTTCAGGACATGCCAGCATTCTTTCAAGATTCTACTATCTTTATTTTGTAAGGCAAAAATAAAAGTAAGGTTCTTTAGGCATCAATAACTAAGCGATTTTTTGAGCTCTTTTTTGGGATTTTTAGAGATTTGTTTTATTATATTTTTATCGGGATTTAAGTTGTTCTGGCATTAGTATTACAACAAAATATTTGGAAATTTTTGGAGTCGTTTAAAATTTTTTTCCGCATTTTACTGGCCTTTCTGAATTTTTTCTTGTTGCAATTTTCGCCATTTTTCGGGAATCTTGGTTAATTTTCGGCAATATATATTTTTTTTGGGACTTAGTGAGATTTTTGCTTTTAATTCTTAAAGTTTTATTTTTAAAGCAAAAATAAGAGATCAAGTTTTTTTAAGCATTATCTAGTTTAAATATTTTGTGAATTTTAAGGTTTTTTGAGAACTTCGAAAAATTTTGGGAATTTTATTTTGGACTTATCGAAATTTTTCTTGTTTTGCTTTCCCGCATTTTTGGTAACTTTTCGTTTTTCACGGGACTGTTTTATTTGTTTGGGATTTTCTAGCAATTTTATTTTGGACTTTTCAAAATTTGTTTGCTTTACTTTTCGGAATTTTTCGAGAACATTTTCTTTTTGCATGGGACCGTTTTGTTTTTTTTTTTAGGATTTTCTCGAAATTTCATATGAAATTTTCGATATTATTTCTTGTCTTTTGTTTTTTGCAACTCTTCGTTTTTCACGGTTCTTTTATCGGAATATTTTAAAGAGACTACCAGTTGTGCGTTTTTAACACAAGAAGAAGAAGGTAAGGTTACTTAGGCTTAACAAAAAACTAAGTACTTTCTAATTTTTCGGGACTTTTCGATTTTTTTTTTATGTGTTTCATGGCTTTTTGAAAATTTCTTTCTTTCGGTATTTTTGTGGTATGTTTTCCGGACCTCTTTTATTTATTTCGGGAATTTTCAGGATCAGAGCTCGATAAGAACCACAACTATCACACACTGAGAAATTGTTTAGTTGTGTCAATCTAATATACTACATATGTATTTGTTAAAAATATCGATTTGTTCAAGTACATTTGTACATAAAACATAATAACATTTGAGTATTTTACGAGTATATGTATATTTATGTACGTTAGGGTGGTCCAAAAAAAGGTAAAGTCGGAATTTTAATGCTCTCACCCACTGGGATTGTTCCATAACGAAGAAGAGTTTCCCCTGTTTCATTTTTATTTTGAAATCAAGGAATATTTAGAACTTATTTTATATGGGAAAAAACTCATTTTCGTAGAATTGGCATATATTTCTTGAAAGTCAATATTTTTCGATCGGAAGACTCTGTTTCTCTTCAGGAGGCTACCGGCAATAAAAACCACTTTTCACAGGTCCCCAAAAACCCCTAAAAATGCAATGGGGGCCACATACAAAATCGTTGGTATTAAAGAATGGTAAAATAAACAATTGGGTGTTATTATTGGAAGTCTCCTTAAGAGAGCCAGTGTTTTCTGATCGAAAAATATTGATTTTCAAGAATTCTATACCATTTATACGAAACAAATTTTTCTCATATAAAATAAAAGGAAAACTTTGAGCGCTTTGTGCAACCTCTAAATATTTTTTATTTCGAAAAAACAAAGGTATATGTTTATCTATATAGAACAATCCCAAGGGGTGAGAGCATTCAAATTCGGACTTTCCTTTTTTTCCACATGCATTTTTGGACCACCCTAATGCACATACATGTACATATGTATAGTAAGTATGTATGTCCATGCATTCATACATCCATTAAAACACACACATTCAACACACAGACCAACCCAACAGGGCCCCTTCTCGCCTGGCAATCATATCGGTTATACATAATTCAAAATTCATTTTTGTGCACATTAAAAATGGTAAAATTGTTTAATTTTCTGGAACTCATCATAAGCGAGATCATAAATTATAACACAGTCGCACAAACAGTCATAACAGCGCTGCAACAGCAGCAGCACCAGCACCAGCACCAGCACCAGCACCAGCACCAGCACCAGCACCAGCACCAGCAGAGGCTGCAACGTCGTCGGCTATTGTGGCATTAGTAACAAATCGAAAATGAAATAAATAGAAGCAAAGCGATGCTATGCCACCAGAGAAAAGCGTTTGTTGGCGTAATGCAATCGCTTCCGTGGTGCGATGTGGTGTGGCGGCGCAGCGCAGCGCAGTGGCAAGCGAACGAAACAAAACTCAAAGTAAAGTAAATAACTCTGAAGAATGAATTATGACAGTTCTAATTGACTGAAATATGTGTATTTGTATAAGTGCATTTTTGTAGGTATGTGTGTGTGCGTGTGTGTATTTGTATAAGAATAAGTGCGCAGTGCCGGCGTTGGCTGCTTTCCATCATAAAATACATCAGCAGCGAGTATTTATTAGCAGCAACGTTGCGAGCGGTTCGAGATTGAAATGAATCCAAATGGCCACCACAAGTAAATGTTATTGAATCGATTGTAGGTTACAAACACAGATGCATATGTGTATATTCATATGTATGCTGGAATCATTTGAAACGTAATTCGACTGGGTACAGTCATACAGGGCAGAAACTCAAGCATATCTTTCCCAAATAGAACTGAACTGATGGAGGTAGCCATATGTAGTAGATATCTATATTTAACTGACAGCGCTAAACATGCTGATGCTTAAGCCTGACTAAGTAACGACTACAACAACTGGACCAACCGCAAACCACGCACAAAATTCACAAGCCGCGCTAACTGGATTATGGGAGAGACTCCGGGTATAACTGCCTTCACCGATGAAGCAAAGATGGGAAAGGTGCAGGGATTTTCATTGAGCAACCCTATTTGACAAACATTTGCTTAGATAGTCAGGCGGCAATTCAAGTGCGCTCCTCTGCCTTAGATAGATCGCAACAACTTGTAGAGGACTGTAAACCAGAGTCGGCCTCAATTATTTAACATAGCATAGCGCGGTACGGCTCTGCACAACACGTGTCTCACGCACTCATAAGGCTAGTGACCAGTTTTATTATGGTTCACTGCTTAATGGGCAGGAATGCTGGCAGAATGGGCTTACCCGACGATGACTACTGCCGCAGTTGCCGCGACGAGGACGAAATCAAGACTGTGGAACACTACCCTGCCCTTTAGTGGGCGGGATGGCGCTCATTTCACCAGCATCTCTTTGCCTGTCTGGCCGACAATAGTGAAGCGGGAATTCATAAACCTAATCAACTGTTTCTACTTCTAGGTGAACGAACGGGTTCGAATTTGAGGTCTGAATTGGACCTGAACGGACCCACTGAGTCTAAGTGTGCATCTCTTCTACGCTGGATGAATGCAGCCGCTTCATCCTGACCTATATGCAATAGGCCCCTAACCTGCAGTACGGGCACGGGCACGGCAAATTTTGAAAAAGAAAACGAGGTCAAATTGTCAGAAAATCGCGTTTTTGCAATATTTTAGAAGCTCTAGCAAAGGAACGAAAGGTGATAGAACCTTTCTGGCTTAAAATTAAAGCTACAAATCTCGACTACTATCTCTGAAAAGAGATCTTAAATATTTGAGATTTTAAAATATTTTTTACCATTATTATCTGAAACTTAATGATGGCAAATTCGTATGCATGTTTCCCCCTTCCGGCCGGGCCTGGCTTCTGGGAATGTAAAATTATTGGCTTTACATTAACGCTTTCGGGACCGTAAGCCTACAATCACAAATATTCAGTCAGTGTGTAAAAACCTGATTTTTCTAACTGAAATGATAAGCAAAAAAAAAACATTTTTTGTTTTTTATAATTTTTTTTTCTATAAAATACTTAATCTGTAAATAATTTTCCTTTTTTCTAAGAACTATATTTTTTTTAAATATTTTTTTTTCTCAAGATTTCTTTTTAAAGTGTATTTTTTCTGAAAGTATAAGTTTTTCTTAAAATGAGATTTTTTAAAATTCAATATTTTCTTTAAATAGAGTTTTCCTAATAGTATTTTTTCTAATTCATGTTATTTTTTTAGTTTTGGTAAAAATATTTATTTGTACAACTTTATAATAAAAATAACTTCACATATATTACAAGTAATTTTTAGCAAAAAAAAAAATCGACTTCAATTCCCATATAAAATATATATATATATATATATATCTCATGGTCCAATAATCGGATCTAAACCGGATTAGTATGGGACTACTTCTGAGATAATACATTTCCGATGCAAAAAGAAATATCGAAATCGGTTGACGTGGTCCAAAGTTATGCGGTAACATACATAAAAAAAAAATAAAAATAAAAAATATTCCGACGAACTGATAACCTCCTCCTTTTTTGGAAATCGGTTAAAAATACGGAACATTATAATGATTAACACAATTTTCTAATGAGTGGAGAAACGATTTGGGAAGCATGCTGCAAATCACATCCGACTAAATTTCAACCGCTGCCAATTTGAATTCAAGGCGAATTCGATTGAAATTCACTCGTAAGTGAATTGCAGAACCTGAATGATTGTAACCTTTTATAAAACTTTAAAGTATGTATTATGAATTTTCTTAAGCAGTTAATGTGTAAATGTTATTCAACTTAGTACAAACGTATACACATCAATTTTCCTGCATCATAAGTATGCACGCCCATTTCCCCTTAAAGTGCAACATTTGAAAACCACTTTTTTTATGGATCACACCGGCGAATCACTGTAGCACACAACACAAAAAAGTTCGTTCGTATTTGGCGGCACAGAAAAACTAAAGGGATGATGTTGCAACGAAGACCTTGGTGTCATAATTCATCACATAAAAGAAAACGCCCCAAGCAATAAGTTGAAAGAAAAAGTGTTGCAACGAAAGAAGCGCAATGTAAGTAGAAGAAAGTAAAGAAAGCATTTCCTGTGTGCAATGCTGAGTGCTGGACTTTTTTATTCCCGCAGTATATACGAGTACATACATATGTACATATGTATGTAGCTGTGGCATGGAAGAGTAGCTTGTGGTGCGAGTCAACACCAGCAAATACCAGTCTATCTAACAATGGCGACAGCAATACCAACAACAACAACAACAACAAAACCAACAACAGTTAAAGTAGAACCAACCAACAATGGCAACAACAGCGGGAGCATAACAATTGAGGCAGTCGTTTCTCGTCTATTTCGATGGCAATAATTCAAAAAAACTAGAAGACGGCTCCGATAGTCATAAATCTGTCAAAAATCCATTTCTTCCATTACGTTAGATTCAGTAACGCGCGTTGTTGTCGTTGTCGTTGTCGTCGTCAGCAGCGTCTTTGTTATTCCTGCTGCTCGCTGTGGTACTTCTGCTTTGTGCTGGTTGTTGGTGATTTTCTGTGTACTTTTTTTTTCGGTTGTTTCTTTTGGTGCTTTGGTTTCGCTGGTGGTGTGATTATTGTTGATATGTGGTTGGTTCTTTTACTGCTGCTGTAGATTCTGTTCTTTTGCTTCTAATGCCACTTTGCCACAATTACATACTACGAGTAGATATTACCGCCCTAGCTGCTGCCATTCAAGTTGCGCGTATGCAGCGACATAGCGTCTTAAGTGACTGTACAAATCAAATGTATTTATGTATGTATGTACATATGTGTGACTTGTTTTCTGGCATTCTTCTGTTACATTCTGGCACTTCACATATGATATACTGCCATTTTTGCTTTGAAACGCTGTCTCAGCTCGATTTTAAGTGATGATGACGGCGAAGACAGCGCTTGTGGCAGCATCATCTTGGGTGTTTGCTGTATCAATTTCTGGAGTTGTTGGAGGCACAACATTTTAAAGTAGTTTGGGGAGTGAGTTTAAGGCGAAGCTCTCTCTCTCTCTCTCTCTTCAATAAAGGAAATCCAACAGGGACCGAGCATAACAGTAATTGATGAAAACTGTCTTGGAAAAATTTACTATGAAGGAAATGTTCTACAACTAAATGATACATACCAATCGATTTCTTTTTCCAGCGAGACTCAAATTTAAAAATAATTTTTTTTTTTAAATAACAGTTATTTTTGCCTTAGTTAACAGTTGTTGAAGTCTTTTATTTATAAAAGTCATCAATATAAATCAGTCACCGACCTTTATTTTTTAAATCATCCGTATAAATGTCATTAGCATTTTTCGCAGTTAAGAAGGTGTTGGAAAACAAAAGTTTACTATGATTTATATAAATGACTTTTATAAGTACGATTTAAAAAATAAAGGTCAATGACTGATTTTCATTTATTACTTTTATAAATAAAAGTCTTCGATAACTGTTGTCTAAGACATATAATTTCAAAATCAAAAATAACTGTTATTTGCAGATTTTTTAGATTAAAATCAAAAAATATTTGATATTTTGGATTTAAACATAAAATAAATGTCAGAAATAATGGTTATTTAAAGAGTAATTAAGTAAAAGTCAAAAAATAATTGTTAAAGTGGAATTTTTTAATAAAATTTGTAACTGTTACGGTCTTTTTTAATAGCTTGGTTGAAATTTGACATTGCTCTCATAAGAACCATCCTATTAAGTGAAATAGAAAAAAATTTTATGAATTTTGAATCGTTTGTTTTTGTTTTTTGTCACAACAGTACCTTAAAAAGGGAACCGCACTGAGTTGTCAATCACAACTTGTTTAATACGCCTTGAATAGCTCCAAAATTTTTTAGTATAGTTATACTTCCATCATATTTGGACTGAGAATACGAATAGGAACGAGAAAATAAAAGTATAAGTCAAAAAAGATGGCTATTACGTCTTCACTCATTCCTGAAACATTATGAGGTTTGCAAAAGAAGTGAGACCCAAGAAGCTTAGCCCGTTCAAGAGCAAGAGAAACATGCTTTCCAAAAAGCTTTTCAACTCACAAGAAAGTTGTGAGAATCAGTTAACTTTTTACAATGTGCTTCCTCTTTTTTAAGCAATTTTATCATACAACTTTTGAAATAGGAACTTTTACCAAATTGATGAAAAATTGAAAAAAATATTTTTTGAAGAAAAATTTATTATTTAAAAAAAACACAAAACGATTAAAAAAGCATACATTTTTAGAAAAACATATATATGTATATAAATTTAAGAAAACACATTTTTGGAACTTGAGCAATTTTTAGAAAAAATTTTGAAAATCAATTCCTTTTTAAATAAAAGTTTTAAATAGTATTTCTGGAAAAACTGAACCTTATAAAAAAAAATATTTATAGAAACTACTGTTGTAAAAATTTGATTACAAAAAATCATTTCACTTATAATATTTTACGAAAAATTATATGTCTTTTATCCTCTCATTTTCCTTTCAGGGAGAGGTTCTCAATTCAAATTTGGTTTGGAGACAAACCGGTTTCAGTGTTGTGCCATCTTCAGTGCTACTCTTCGTTCTGAGTAGTTTGTCTCCAAACCAAATTTGGGAAGGGACTCAAAAAGTAGCACGCCATTTATAAACGTTGATAAGAAAGAGAAATGCTTCCAGTTTTTTTGGGTTTATCGGGGTTTTCTAGGTTTCTTCGAGGTATTTTTAAAAGCGTTAGAAATTTTTTGGGAATTTTCAGGTTTTTCGTGTTTTGTTCTTCGAAATTTTTGTTTTCAGATTCTTCGAGAATTTTGGAATTTTTGGGAAATATGGTGGTTTCGGATTTTTCGGGGAACGTTCCGGGAGTTTTCGGATATTTCGTGTTTTATTTTGCAGTATTTTTTTCGGGACTTTTCGGGACCGTTTGGTTGGGTTAGATCGCGGTTTTGGTCCCAGATAAGGAACGCATTTGGACATTGCCCTTTGTGATATTTTGAATGATGACCATTACTTTATGGACGCAGCACCGCCAGCCAATTACGCGAGAAAATTGAGAATACGGCAGATTTCAATGCCCAATGACTACTCAGGGATAATTGGTATATGGGAGCCAAAATGTCTAATAGGAAGTGCTGATGTGTCTCCATCTCATTATCCTCCTGGCAGCTTCGATTTGTGGAGTCAAATAAGTTTCCTAACCTCGTTACGTGAATACTAATCGAACAATGAAATCTCATAATCGTGACTAACAAAGAGAGACCACAAGAAGTCAGCGGCACCCCAAACTGCTCCCTAACCGATAATAACTAGCAAGGGTACCTTAAATTGCCAATTCGTCAGCCATACATACCTTCCCACAATGTCACTGTGGCGAGGCATCCAAATTATTCTCGTAAATTAGAAAGTATGTACGCCGACGCTATTGAGAGGTCAGACATACCCTGACCATTTTCGAGCGCACCACCAATGTGTTCAGAGCCCTGCCAGCCTCTTGACTATTAGATTACATACATAAATGCTTGCCTCCCTAACCGAAGTCACACTCTTCAACAGTAAGTCTACTGCTTCTATAATGACAGCTACATAAGTATGTAGTACCGCCCGAAAGCCACTGCAGCAGCACGGAAACCTGAATTTCTCGACTTAAAATGATTAGAAATATATCGAGCCCTAACCGCCAAAATAACGTAAGCGACATTTTTTTCATAATTTTGTTTTTTTTATGCAGAAATATCCCTAGAGTATCTAGACGCGTTTCTGCATAAAAAATAAAATTTTGAAAAAAATTTCGCTTACATTATTTTGGCGGTTAGGGCTCGATATAATAGCCAACAATTAGAATAAAGTTTGGTATTTTTTGAACTAACAGATTTTCATTTAGCTCGCATATTTACATATTAAAAGCATAAGTATGTATGTATGTATGTTA
Organism: Rhagoletis zephyria; assembly: GCF_001687245.7. NCBI lineage: Eukaryota > Metazoa > Arthropoda > Insecta > Diptera > Tephritidae > Rhagoletis > Rhagoletis zephyria. Next base: position 19,242 of record NW_016163009.1, on the reverse strand, counting down.
GGCTGGGTCAATTTTTTTTTTTTTTTTTTTGACTATGCTTGATTTTGGACCCATAGTTTCTGCGAAAACTTGGCTTAGAATTACACGTAGAATCCTTTTGTGCTAAACGAACTAGGTCTATAAAATCCCCCATACAAATTGGCCCGCCCTAATGTATGTGTTTAATTACAATTACATATATCATTACTTGCATAAATATATTCACATACAAGTTTTATTTTACTCCTACATAATCTATACATGTGTATGTATGTATGTACATATATCCATCCATTTATGAATACAAACATACATATGCTGGTACTTAGTCGACAACTTCGTCGGTGGCTTTTACCGTCTGCTTGTGTCTGTGTCGAGGTCGTCTGCCAAACAAATCGCTACACTCGAAATACTTAATTGAGATACTTGACTTGAGTAGCGCAATTTTTCATTTTGTTAAAATTGTAAGAAAGAAAAATTTCCCTTATTATGGCGGTTGATAGGCGCATCCGTTCCCTTGCGTCGGCGCAACTCCTTCTGATACACAGCAGCATACACATGATACATATGTACATATACATATGTATAAGCAAGTTGTTGTCGGTTGATTGCTTTCACTGCCTGGTTTTTTGCCCCACTCACAATTTTGTAATTTAATTAGCCGCTTTCCAGACGTATTAATCTTCAGCGCCTAGTTCTCAGCCAATTGCCACTTGAATGATGCTGTTGGTTGCACTTGGCATTATGGCAGCAGCATGTCTTTATCTGCATAACTTCAAGTGTATGAATACATAAATATATTTACATATACATACATATATAGATATGTATATAAGTAGATATGTTTGTATGTTTTTTATGTGTGTAAATTTTTGGCTTTTACCTGCTCATGCGTGGGATAGTGATTGCTTCAACCTTCACTTTCACAGTGACATTTCTATTTAGTTGTTCCTTTTCCTTTTTGCCCTTTTTGTGTATTTTTTTTTGCCCTGGCAATTTAATCTCGCAGCACTTATTCATCGTCAATAAAGGCATTGGAGTTGAGTTGTTGTATGTTACTTAATTTGGTGTGGATCTCATTTGCGCCTGCGCAGCTATAAAATCGGCTGACAGTGGAAATTAATGCATACATTTTATTATCTCAATTTCTATCTCTTCAATATGTAAAAAAAAAAAAAAATACCTATGTACATCCTGTTAGCGTTTCACATGCATTAGTACATATGTATTGTATTTGATGCATCTTTGAGTGTGCCTTTCTAGATGTAAATATCAACATACATATGTACATACGTACACATATATGGACATCAGCGCATTTGTTTATGATTACGAATTTGATAAATGAAGTTTGACAGCTTCTAATATGTCAAAAGTACTATTTGCTGTCTCGTAGTTTTGTCAAGGGTCATTAAGAAAAGGATGCATACATTTGTCACTCAATCATAGACATTCCTTAATATGTGCAAGATAATTTCTAGATATTTTTTGAAGTGAATATTCTTTAGCGGCGATTGGTTGGTTGGGGGTAAATTGGCAACTGCAACGGAAATGATGCACGGAAATGAAACCGTTGGGGCGGAAATGGTGCAACGGCAACAGGTGCTTGTTAAATGTATGCACATGGTGTTAATTAAAAAAAAAAAAAAAAAACATGCTAATAAGCGGTTTAAGAATAATATCAAGGTAAACCAAAAAATTTTGCTTACTGTATATAAAGGCAAAGGTGAAAGGCAATACGTAGATAAAGAATAAAATAAACATAAAGTTAAAAATAAAGATAAATATGAAGAAAAATATGTGGATGAGGATACCGATAAATGTAAAGATGAAGATAGAGGCAGACATTTTAGGATGAAGGTATTAATAACAGAACAGGTTACAGATAGAGACAAGGACTCACCACATCGTAACTCAACACACCCGAACTCACCATTCNATGATGCACGGAAATGAAACCGTTGGGGCGGAAATGGTGCAACGGCAACAGGTGCTTGTTAAATGTATGCACATGGTGTTAATTAAAAAAAAACAAAAAAAACATGCTAATAAGCGGTTTAAGAATAATATCAAGGTACACTTAAAAATTTTGCTTACTGTATATAAAGGCAAAGGTGAAAGGCAATACGTAGATAAAGAATAAAATAAACATAAATTTAAAAATAAAGATAAATATGAAGAAAAATATGTGGATGAGGATACCGATAAATGTAAAGATGAAGATAGAGGCAGAAATTTTAGGATAAAGATATTAATAAAGAACAGGTTACAGATAGAGACAAAGACTCACCACATCGTAACTCAACACACCCGAACTCACCACTACCAAACTTCCCACACCTGACCCTACCCGACCACTAAACTCATTACAACTAAACCCATCAAACCTATTCTAACAACACCGCAAGTAAACTCAACACACCTAAACTGCTCTTACTTCAATTTGGGAACCATTTCGGGATTTTAGAGATTTTCACCACTCACCACACCCGAACTCACCACTCCTAAATTCACCACACCTAAACTCATTAAACTTAACACACCTCAACTCATCTCATCTCAATCCGGACTTTCAAGACTATTTCGGGATTCTCGGGACCAAATCAGGATTTTGAAGACTATTATGGTATTCTCGGGACTGTAAGTATTAGATAGCCTGTCGTTTTATTTACTTTTTCTAAACAATAAAATATGTATATTGATAATGGTACAAACTAGATATGTAACGAAAGTACAAGACTAAAAAGCGATTTGTAAAACGTGACTTTTGTTCGTCGAGGGGGGACTCTACTTTTCAAATGCCTACGGAGCCCAAAGTAGCAATAGTTGGCAAGAGTTATGCTTCACTTAATGTCCAGGCTTGTGGTGTTAATGTTGTATTTTTCTAGACAAAGCATTTCCCTGCTTCTTTATTGCGAATGGAAATATATCCATTTCCGTGAGTTAAAAGATCAAAACGTTAGCTTAATTAGTAGATGACCATAAAAGGCTAGTATTAATCTATCTAATACATCTATATAAATGTTGTTAATCCTGAGATCAGCGACTTCCCGGGAGCCGGTAAGTGGCCCTCACGAGGCTCATTAGCTTTAATCAGATGTGCAGACAATTTTCGCCCAGCTAGGTGTCCCGTGGAAAGCTGGTAGAAGTATTGTAAATGCTATAGCTGTGAGCACGTGTCACTAAAACTGTGGTTTCTTAAGAGGATGAGGGTTCGGCTTGTTAATTTGCGTAGTATTATATTTACCATTATTCAGCNCAAAGCATTTCCCTGCTTCTTTATTGCGAATGGAAATATATCCATTTCCGAGAGTTAAAAGATCAAAACGTTAGCTTAATTAGTAGATTACCATAAAAGGCTAGTATTAATCTATCTAATACATCTATATAAATGTTGTTAATCCTGAGATCAGCGACTTCCCGGGAGGCGGTAAGTGGCCCTCACGAGGCTCATTAGCTTTAACCAGATGTGCAGACAATTTTCGCCCAGCTAGGTGTCCCGTGGAAAGCTGGTAGAAGTATTGTAAATGCTATAGCTGTGAGCACGTGTTACTAAAACGGTGGTTTCTTAAGAGGCTGAGGGTTCGGCTTGTTAATTTTCGTAGTATTATATTTACCATTATTCAGGTGCACAGCCCTGCCACAGACAAATTTTCTTCTTTACCTGGCCGGAGGATTGTTCATCCAAACAACGACAGCTTTGGAAGTGAAAAAATCTCCGACAACCACTTCTTATTTGACACAGTTCTCAGCTTCTTCATTGCTACTATACACTGCAACATTCGTCTCAATGTGCAATTCTTTTTCAGCATCCGACGCCGCGCCATCAGGCGGGATATAGTCTTCACCAGCATCAAAGTCACCTCCGAACGGTTCGCCTTTTTCTTGTGCGAAATTCTAGCTTTCAAAGAACGGGGCTAGCCTCAATGAGCTGCTGCCGATCTGTCGGACGTCAAGAATATCGTTGGTACCTCCTTAGAATGACTTATATCATGGTTAATCACTTACATCATGCACACAACAGATTCGAGACGTCAACAGATCAGGTTTGTTCTATAAAATCAATGCAAATAGTTTTCAACTGGTTTCATCCTGTTTGGAAAATATTAGCGGTGATTGGCATAAAATGTTTAAGCGCTACGAGCCAACGAGAAAATTTGTCTGCCTTTCGAAATTAAAAGGGGCCTCGGAAAGCCCAGACGCACATCCTGGGGTTAAAATCGTTCACCCACAGCAATTAGGACCGAGACAACGAGACATTGTTGATAACATGTAAGACAATTGGTCGGCCTTTTCTAAATTAAGTTGCAGCTGTGTGGGCAACGGGGACTAGTAGGAAACTGTGGACGAAGCTACAGACTTGTCAGAATGCCGCACTCCGAACAGCAAGGGAATGTATTCTGATGTCGCCTGAACACCACCTGCATAAGGAGGCGGCAATGCTCTCAGTCAGGGAGCACAACTTATTGTTCAGCAAGTAGTTTTTTGTTGACTGATACCTGCGACAGAATCCGAACAGACACTTACTGGACGCAGATACTTCTACCGGGTACGCCAGAAGATACCTCTCTGAACTCCAGACACACATAGTCTATTACTGGATCAGACGACGCACTGATAAGCCATAAAAGGCACTCAAAGAGGACCCCAATCTGTCTACTACAACGTCGTAAATTTTAATTTTAATTTTTTTTTTGGGTCTCTGTGGATGTTTCGCTGTTGGCGTGATGTGAAAGTGCCGGTTGAGTTTACTGTAGGACTTATAGCAAATTGTTATTAAAAGTACTTTTAATGAAGAATATCATAAAAATATTGCTTCGGCTTTTTCCAACTAACTAAAATAAGGTGTTCTCATTCCTCTCAGTTACTGGTTTATTTGTTCATCATGTACTCAACAAAGAGCAATGAGTAAAAGGCCAAGCGAAACGAACAGGTTGCTTGATTTGCGTCGCCTCTACGCAAATGGAATTGATCCACCACCACAGCAGCATCACTACCACCACCACCACCAATGTAGGTATGTATTGTACATGCATCACCTAAGTAGTCGTCGCATCAGAGTAAGACGTCTTCCATTTTGCGCGAACAAAGCACCTCGCAAGCGTTGCACTCTGTATACTCCGATGACGGCTGACGAACCGAGCGAGCACTCGACTACGTACGTGAAATCCTTAAACGATGCGACGAATAGTGAAGAAGAAGAAGCAGCAGCAGCAGAAGAAGAAGAAGAAGAGGAAGAACCAGCAGTAAAACCAAATAAACAACACCGAGTTTGAGATGAACAATAAGATGAGCAAAACATGTGCGCTGCCTGATTGGTTGGTTGGAATTTTGTTAGACTCCTGCCCGCGCGTTCAGACAATGCCTGGATGGGTTAAGTTTAGGCAGCCAGTATGTACACAGAGCCAGCCAGCGCAACCAAGAAACAAACTACTATATGCCGTGCAAGCAAATCATCTGGTTGCCATTGCCATTGTTGTTGTTGTTGTTGTGCTTGCTATACTTGTTGTATGTTGCTCTCACAAAGTGACTGATAGCTCAATGTAATCTCGTCAGTGGACAGACGAAAGGCTGGGCTGGACAGAATTATATGCGATGTGAGCGCGCGTGTGTGTGTGTGAGTGTGTGTGTGTGTGTTTGTGTTTGCCAGGCAATGGAGAAGGCAAGCGAATGGACAGCATAGCACAACAACGAGGTGCAGGAACAGCAGTAGCAACAACAATGCTCATACTTGTTCATGTGAATACGAATGGTTGGAAAAAGGGCAACAGCAACAACAGCAAAAGAAAATTGATGCCAACAAAAATCGAACAATGACAGGCAAAGTCACAGCCACACATACCCAAATACTGGTGAGTACACACACATACACACACACACAAACAATCAGATAGTCAAACCGAGTGCCTGCCCTGCAGTGAAAAAAACCAAACGAGTCAGTAAAAATACCAGTTCGTTAACTAGTACGAGTTAGAGCGATGGCCTACCAGTTCGACAATTTCGAAGAACTTAACCGTTCAGCGATATCTGCCTTTGAATTGCCTTTCTTACAAATGTCGGCTGTGGGGTCGCGTTAAGACTACTGGTTCTGGTTCTGCGATCGCAGGTTCGTGTTCGCTTGGAGGCGGTTAAGATATTTCAAATTAAATCAGTGTAAGTTAATATAATTATTTCAATTTAAATATAAATTACGGATTGTAAAACCTAATTTCATTGGAGAAAAAACATAGANGCTGTGGGGTCGCGTTAAGACTACTGGTTCTGGTTCTGCGATCGCAGGTTTGTGTTCGCTTGGAGGCGGTTAAGATATTTCAAATTAAATCAGTGTAAGTTAATATAATTATTTCAATTTAAATATAAATTACGGATTATAAAACCTAATTTCATTGGAGAAAAAAACATACGATCGTAAGAAATAGGTACTTGTGCCATAAAAAAATGGTTAAAAAAAATTGTTTCTTAAAAAAATTTAATTCAAAAATTACAATAAATACTGTAAATAAAATATATATAAAAAATAATATACATTCAGTCGCTAACATTGAAAACGGATAGAACGTGAACTAGTTGGGCTGAAACGCAAACTGCTAGAATTCTACTGAGTTAGCAAGAAGTAACTTTCCCTGCAGGGTGGTGGTTTATGCAGCTGAACTGCAGGGTGTGTTTGTGTGTGTGTGCGGCCTGAAGTCGTCATCGTCCAATGCTCTGATGAAGGGTTTGCAACAAACGTGTCGACGATGTTGCCTAATGGGGCTGCTCCGATCGATGCTGACGATGACGAAAATGAGAAGCAAGCAAAGATAAGTAAAATGAAATGAAATGAAATCAAGTCAAGGGTCGTCGCATGAGCATCCATAGGCGGGGAGGTGGTGGCTAAATCGAGGAATCCATCAATTTTTATGTCGTTCGCTGCATTGTTGATGGTTGATGGCTGATGGTTGCCGTTTGTTGTTCTTTTTTATAACGTTTTCATCTACATACTTCATTGCTTTGTTGTTGCTGCTCCATGATGGCTTGTGTCTCGTTTAGTTTAACCATTTCATTCGCTTACTCCGTTGCTCTTGCAAACGCTTTCTCTGTCACGCTTGCATGGCATTTGACATTTATGTTCGCTTCCCTGTTTCGTTGCCTGCCTGCCTAGTTGGCTTACTGTGGCGCTTTTTTGTTGTTAATCTTGTTTGGCTCATAAAATGCAAATCGAATATCGAATCGAATCAAATCGCATCGAATCAACGATTGCCCAGCAAATTCAGTGCACCCCTCCGTGCAGATATGAACTTTGATGTCGATGCAGCAAAGAAGTTAACTTACAAAAACAGGTAGAGACGAACAAAAGTTCGATTTCTAAGTGGAATGCAAGAAAGTAAAAAAAAAACCTAGATAGATTTGATTTAAATCACAATTGGACACAATTTTTGGTAACTTAAAAACTGTACAACAACTTCGGGTAATTTAGCAATTGGAATTATTTTTTTACGAAAAAAAAAAAAAATAAAACATAATTTGTGGTAAACTTTAAAACGGACATAATTTCATGGTCATTTAATAACTGGACATAATTTTTGGTAACTTCAAAACTGAACATAAATTTTGAGTCATTTAGCAATTGGGATTATTTTTTGCTAAAATAAACATGGTGCATAATTTTTCGTAAACTTTAAAACGGACATAATTTTAAGGTCATTTAAAAACTGGACATAATTTTTAGTAACTTCAAAACTGGACATAAATTTTTAGTAATTTAGCAATTGAAATTATTTTTTGGCTAAAATAAACATGGTACATAATTTTTGGTAAACTTTTGAACTGGACACAATTTTATGGTCATACCAAACCAGGGCATAATTTTTTGGTAGATATTTCAAACACCTGGCATAGTTTTTAGTTTCAGTTGAATAATGGACATAATTTTTGGTTAGCCTACAAACTGGACATAAATTTATGGTAAATTAAAATCCGGAAATAAAACAATTTGACACAGTTTTTTTGCTAATTAAGCATTGGGCATAATATTTTGGCCAATTAAAGAATTCAGTTTTTTATGGTAATTTAAAATTTAAAATTGAAAATTTCATTTAAAAATTTGCTCACATNTACAAACTGGACATAAATTTATGGTAAATTAAAATCCGGAAATAAAACAATTTGACACAGTTTTTTTGCTAATTAAGCATTGGGCATAATATTTTGGTCAATTAAAAAATTCAGTTTTTTATGGTAATTTAAAATTTAAAATTTAAAATTTCATTTAAAAATTTGCTCACATTGTTTTTTTTTTTTAATTCAGAAACTGGACAAATATTTTTTATCAGCTCAAAACCGCACAAAGTTTTGATCGTTTAGCTATGTACATACATGTCACTTGCGTTACTATTTTGAACACTTTTTACCAATTAAATAGTCGTATCTACCTTCAATATTTTATGTTTATTTTATGTCCACCTTTTGAATGTAAAGCTTATATGTCGACATTGTAAGTGACAAAAAATGTGGTCTATTTCAAAGATGAGCAACCATTTCTGTCAAGTTTTCAAATGGCAAAAAATGTATGTCCAGATTTAAATGAATGAAAATACATACATGGCCTAGTTCAGTTTTAAAATGACCAGTCAAGTTTTTGAATTGCAATAAATGTACATCCACTTTTTAATAAACAAAAATTTCTATCTTACTTTCGGTAGACCAAAATTTATAGGTAATCAGCTAATTTTCAAATGGCACAAAATTTATATCCAGTTTTTAAATAGCATCAAAGCTAAGACTAATTTTTAAATATTCAAAAGTTAATTTGTGGCTTTCAAGTGGCAAAATAATTATGGCTAGTTTTTAAATTACTAAAAATGTATGTTAAGTTTTTAAATAGCAATCAAATGCAGTTTTTGTATGTCCAAACATTTATTTCTGATTTTCATTTGACCTTAAACTATGTCCAATTTTTACATTGCCAAAAATTTAAAATCTATTTGAAAAACCAATAATAATTTTTGTACGGCTTTTAAATGCCCCAACAATTTATGTGTAGTTTTAAATAAGGTGTTCATGTCTAGTTTTTATAAAGACCGAAAATCTATGCCCCAATTTTAATAGATCGAAATGTATTTATGTAGGTTTTAAAGAATAAAAAATTATGTGCAGTTTTTAAAATACCGAAAACTCCTGTGTAGTTTATAAATTGCAAACATATTATTTTGAATATTTTATTAATGACCAAAAAAACAATTTCCCCCCTTAATAGGCCAAAAATATATGTCCACAACATTTCTTACCCAGAACTTTTATTTTATCAAAATTGTATATGTCCTAAAGCATATATCCAATTTTTGGTTGACCATAATTTTATGTCTAGTTTTGAAATGATAAAAAATTATGTGCATCATTAAAAATGCGACAAAATTTAAGTTCAGATTATATGGGGATAAAGTGAATCACTAGTTGGTGTTTAAACTAACTTTATTGAGTTGTAACAAAGCGCTTAACAAATTAATTATTATTTTTAAAATATGATTTGGTCAAATATGTGTGTATTCGCCGGCGATTCGATAAAAAGTAATTTACTCGTCGGTCTTGTTGAGTGCCTTTTTTTCGTTCTTTCGTAACCGCCAGGGTTACCATCAGGTCGTTCGTTCAGTGCGGTTGCCACAGATTAAAATCACGNGTTTCGTTCTTTCGTAACCGCCAGGGTTACCATCGGGTCGTTCGTTCAGTGCGGTTGCCACAGATTAAAATCACGAAAA